>NW_004443987.1:17193401-17232600 GCF_000243295.1 Trichechus manatus latirostris
AAATCATACAAAGTATTTTCTCTGACCACAACAGAGCATAATTCTAACTCACAAAAAAAAAAAAAAAAACCCTAGAAAATACACAAACATATGGAAATTTAAAAAATACACTATTAAACTACCAATAGGTCAAAAAAGAAATCAAAAGAAAAATCACAAATTTCTTAGAGTCAAATGAAAATTAAAGCACAACATACCAAAACTTACAGGACGCAGGGAAGGCAGTACTCAGAGGGAAGCATAGCAATAAATATCTACATAAAAAAGAAGAAAGATCTCAAATTAACACCCTAACTCAAGAACTCCAAGAAATAGAAAGAGAAGAGCAAGCCAAACCTGCTACCAAAAGAAGGGAAATAACAAAGATCAGAGCAGAAATAAAATCAAAAACAGAAAAACAATAGAATCAATAAAACCAGAAGTTAGTTCTTGGGAAATTTCAGTAACATTGACAAAACTTTAGCAAGACTGACAAAGAAAAAAAAAGATGCAAATAACCAAAATAAAAAAAAATGAAAGAGGGGACATTACAATTTACCTGATAGAAATAAAGAGAATTAGGACAGAATATTATGAAAAAGTATATTGGAAACGAACTGGATAACTTAGATGAGATGGACAAATACTTAGAAGCACACAACCTACCCAAACTGACTCAAGAGGAAATAGAGAGTCTCAACAGACCCATAACAAGTGAACAGATTGAATCCGTGATCAAACTCACCATGCCCCCGCCCCCAAATAAAATAAGTCCTGGACCAGATGGCTTCACTGGGGAATTCTACCAAACATTTAGATAAGAATTGATACCAATGCCATTTAAACTCTCCCAAAAGACAGAAAAGGAAAGAATACTCCCTAATTCATTCTATGAAGCAAACATAACCCTGATACCCAAACCAGACAAAGACACCAAAAGAAAAGAAAACTACTGGCCAAGATCTCTTATGAAAATAGATGCAAAAATACTCAACAAAATACTTGTGAACAGAATCCAACAGCATATTAAAAGAGTCATACACCATGATCAAGTGGAATTTATTCCAGGAATGCAGGGATGGTTCAACATTAAAAAATCAGTTAACGTAATAAACCACATCAACAGAACAAAGGAAAAGAACCACATGATCATCTCTATGGATGCAGAAAAAGCATTTGATAAAATCCAACACCTTTTCTTGATGAAAACCCTAGAGAAGATTAGAATAGAAGAGAAATTCCTCACCATAATTTAGGACATATGTGAAAAGCCAACAGCCAACATCATACTTAATGGAGAAAGACTGAGAGCTTTCCCCCTTGAAATCTGGAACAAGACAAAGGTGCCCACTCTCACCACTTCTATTTAATATTGTATTAGAAATCCTAGCCACAACAATAAGAAAATAAACAAATAAATAAATAAATGTACCTAGATTGAAAAAGAAGTACAATAATCTCTATTCCTGGATAATATGATCCTATATATAGAAAATGCCAAAGAGTCCACAAGAAAACTTCTACAGCTAACAGAGGAATTTAGCAAAGCTGCAGGGTATAAGGTCAACAAATAAAAATCATTTGCATTTCTATACACCAGCAATGAGAAATCTGAAAGGGAAATTAAGGAAAAAATTCCACTCACAGTAGTATCTAAGAGAATAAAATACCTGGGAATAAATCTAGCCAAGGACGTCTTAGTTATCTAGTGCTGCTATAACAGAAATACCACAAGTGGATGGCTTTAACAAACAAAAATGTATTCTCTCACAGTTTAGGTGGCTAGAATTCCGAATTCAGGGCACCAGCTCCTAGGGATGCTTTCTGTCTCTGGAGGTTCTGGGGGAAGGTCCTTGTCATCAATCTTCTAGTCTAGGACTTTCTCAGTGCAGGGACCCCAGGTCCAAAGGATGCCCTCCACTCCCAGTGCTACTTTCTTGGTGGTATGAGGTCCCTCTCCTCTCTGCTCGCTTCTGTCTTTTATATCTCAAAAGAGACTGACTCAAGATACAACTTAATCCTGTAGATTGAGTCCTGTCTCATTAATATAACTGCCTCTACTCTTGCCGCATTAACCTCATAGAGGTTAGGATTTACAACACATAGGATAATCACATCAGGTCACAAAATGGTTGACAACCACACAATACTGGGAATCATGTCCTAGTCAACTTGACACACATTTTTGTGGGACACAATTCAATCCATAACAGACATGAAGGACTTATACAATGAAAACTATAAGACACTGCAGAAAGAGGTTAAAGAAGAACTAAATAAACTGAAAGATGTTCCATGTTCATGGATTGGAAGACTTAATATAGTTAAGACGTCAATACTACCAAAATCAATCTATAGGTTCAACACAATCCTGATCAAAATTTCAACAGTCTACTTTACAGAAACAGTAAAACAAATCCTCAACTTTGTATGGAATGGCAAGAGGCCCCAAATAACTAAAACAATGTTGAAAGAGAGGAACAAAGTAGGAGAACTCACACCTCCTGATTTTAAAACATACTATACAGCTACAGTAATCAAAATAGCCTGCTACTGGTATAACAATAGACAAATAGACCAATGGAATAGAATTGAAAGTCCAGAAATAAACCCACACATCTATGGTCAACACATTTTTGACAAGGGTACTAAGTCCATTCGATGGGTAAAGAAGTCTCTTCAATAAATGGTGCTGGGAAAATTGCATTTCCATGTGTAGAAAAATGAAATAGGATCCATGCCTCACACCATACACAAAAACAAATTCAAAATGGATTAAGGACCTAAATGTGCAAACTAAAACCATAGAAGTCTTAGAACAAGAAGCAGCGGCAACGGTGTCAAGCCTAGCTTACAACAATGGCTTATCTAACATAATAACAAAAGCACAAACAGCAAAAGACAAAATAAATAAATGGGATCTCATAAAAATTAAAATCTTTTGTTCATCAAAAGACTTTACCAAAAAAGTGAAAAGACAAGCTACCAACTGGGAGAATGTTTGGAAACCATATGTCAGACAAGAAACTAACATCAAAAATATATATAAAACTTTGAGAACTTAACAAAAGACAAATAACCCTATCATAAAATGGGCAAAGGACTTGAATAGACATTTCACCAAAGACATTCAAATAGACACCAAACACATGAAAAGATGCTCAGCATCATTTGCCATCAGAGAGATGCAAATCAAAATCACAATTAGATAGCATTTCACTTCCACTAGGATGGCTAAGATAAAAAAAAAAAAAAACTAGAAAATAACAAATATTGGTGAAGATGTAGGGAAATTGGAACCCTTATCCATTGCTGGTGGAAATTCAAAATGGTACAGCCATTGTGGAAAACAGTGTGGTGGTTCCTCAAAAAGTTAAAAATATAACTAACACGTGACTAAGCATTTCCACTCCTAGGCATATACCCCAAAGACTTCAAAGCAGAGATTAATAAAGAGACTTGTACATCAATGTTCATTGCAGCACTATTCACAATAGCCAAAAGGTGGAAACAACCTAAATGCCTATCAACAAATGAATGGATAAACAAAATGTGGTACATATATACAAACTTACAAAGGAATACTACTCAGCCAGTAAGAAAAATGAAGTCTTGATACATTCTACAGTATGGATGGAGCTTGAAGACATTATGCTGAGGTAAATGAGCCAATCATAAATGGACAAATATTGTATGATCTCACTTATATAAAAAGACAAAAAAGGCAAATGTATAGAGACCACAGTTTATTAGTGGTTACCAGGGGTGGAAGGGAAAGGGAAAGGAGGTAGTTTATTGCTTATGGAGTAAGGAGTTTTGGTTTATGGCAATGGAAAAATTGCGTCAATTAAGGGTAGGATTGCACAGCTGATTATTGTAATTGCTGTCAATAAATTGTACACCTGTAAAAAGTCGAATTGGCATAAGTTGTGTGATAGCTATATTTACAACAATAATAACAAAACAGAGTAGCTACTGAGGCTGCTTATGTACAACCAAACACCTCATGGGATTTGATTCCTTGGTTTCAAGGTTTAGGGTCAGGGTTTAATGGAACATCCTAGTTAATTGGCCTAGTAACATGTTTAGTGCTTCTGTTCTACCTCCTAGTTTGTTTCACAGTGCCTGGGGTCTCAAAAGCTTGCATGCAGCCATCCAAGGCACAACAATTGATCCTTATTCACCTGGAGCAACAGAGGGAGGAGAGTCAGGAATAGGAGGAGGAAATGGAATGTGTGACTAATTGCCTCCATGAACAACTCTCTCCTTTGCCATGAGAGCAGAACTGGATGGTGCCTGGCTACCATTACCGAACATTTTGATCAAAGATTCCATAGAAGAATCCTGATCAAAAGGGGTAATCTGCAGAACAAAATTTCAAATTTTTATGGACTCGAATTTAGGGAGCCATGAAGGCTGGGTGAGTCCCTGAAACTATTGCCCTGAGGTAATCTTTAAACCTTAAACCAAAAATATCCCTTGAAGTCATCTTAAAACTGAACAATAGTTTAGCTTAACTACTAAAAAAGGTCTGTCTTGAGCATTATCCTCATTTTTTTTTTTTTTATTACGCTTTAGGTGAAAGTTTACAGCTTAAGTTAATTTCTCATTAAAAAATTTGTACATATGTTTTGTGATATTGGTTGCAATTCCCATAACGTGAGAGCACACTCCCCCTTCCCACCCCAGGTTCCTGGTGTCCATTAGTCCAGTTGCTGTCCCTTCCTGCCTTCTCATCTCTTTTTTTGGATAGGAGTTGCCCATTTTGTCTCCTATATTTGACTGAATTAAAAAGCATGTTCCTCATGTGTATTAATTTGTTTTATAGGCCTGTCTAATATTTGTCTGAAAAGTGGGCTTCAGGAATGGTGTTAGTTCTGGGTTAGCAGAATGTCCAGAGGCCATAGTTTAGGGGCTCTTCCAGTCTCTGAGAGACCAGTAAGTCTGGCATTTTTTGTGAATTTGAATTCTGTTCTACATTTTTCTTCCACTCTGCCTGGGACTGTCTATTGTGATCCCTGTCAGAGCAGTCACTGGTGGTAGCCAGGCACCATCTAGTTCTTCTGGTCTCAGATGGTGGATTCTCTGGTTCACGTGGTCCTTTAGTCGTTTGGGCTAATATTTTCCTTGTGTCTTTGGTTTTCTTCATTCTCCTTTGCTCCACATGGGATGGGACCAATAAATATATCTTAGATGGCCACTCGAAAGCTGTTAAGACACCAGAGGCTACTCAGCAAAGTGCGATGTAGAACATTTTCTTTATGAACTATGTTATGCCAATTGATCTAGAAGTCCCCTGAGACTATGGTCCCCAGCACCCAGCCCCACGTACTCTGCCCCTCAAAGTGTTTGGATGTGTCTAGGAAACTTTTAAGCTTTGAGCATTATTGTCTTTTAAGAACTATCTATATGGGATTAAATTTACAACAGCAACTTTAAAGATTAGATAGGAAACTTAGGGGACAGTGAGTTTATGTTAATGAGAGAGGAACAACTCCAAAACTCCTTTTGGCTGGCAGTCATAGCTCTTAACCACCAGGGCTCCAGTATATACCCTAGAGATCTATAATATACTCGACATGAACAAACATATGCACACCTATGTTCATTGCAGGGCTACTCACAATAGCAATATGATGGTTGCATCACTTGAAAAATACAATCAATGTCACTAAAGTGTAAATGTAGAAACTGTTGAATTGGTGTATGTTTTGCTGTGCATATTCTCAACAGCAAGTACAAAATAAGTAAAATTTAGAAGAAAAAAAAAACTACAATGAGATATCACCTCTCCCCTGCTAAAATGGCAATGACGAAAAAAGAGAAAACAACAAATCCTGACGAGGATGTGGGAAGATTGGAACACTTATCCACTGCTGGTGAGACTGTAAAATGGTACAAATGCTATGGAAAATGGTATGGTGCTTCCTCAAAAACTAGAAATAGAAATACATTATGATCCAGCAATCCCACTCCTAGGAATATACCCCGAACCAAAACCAAACCATTGTCATGGAGTTGATTCCAATTCATAGCAACCCTATAGGACAGAGTAGAACTGCCCCAAAGGGTTTCCAAGGAATGGCTGGTGAATTTCAACTGCCACCCTTTTGGCTGGCAGTCATAGCTCTTAACCACCAGGGCTCCAGTATATACCCTAGAGATCTATAATATACTCGACATGAACAAACATATGCACACCTATGTTCATTGCAGGGCTACTCACAATAGCAATATGATGGGAACAACCTAAGTGTCCATCAGTGGACAAGTGGATAAGCAAAATGTGGTACATACATATAATGTAATACTATATAGCCATAAAGAATATGAGTCCTCAAAACTTCTTATAATGTGGATGAATCTATTACATTATGCTGTGTGAAGTAAGTCAATCACGAGAGGACAAATAATGTATGATCTCACTTTTATAAAATGACAAAAATAGATACACATACAGAAACCAACATTCATTGGTGGTTACCAGGGATGGAGGGGGGAGGAGGAAATCACTGTGTAGAAAGTAGACACTTGTTATTTTTGTGATGGGAAAGATAACACTGAATGTGGGTGAATGTAAACGATCTCACTAAGAAGCACACAAGAAAAAATGACGTTTTTGGTAAATGCTAGGTGTCTTAGTTATCTTGTGCTGCTATAACAGAAATACCACAAGTGGATGACTTTAACAAACAGAAATTTATTCTCTCACAGTCTAGTAGGCTACAAGTTCAAATTCAGGGCATCAGCTTCAGAAGAAGGCGTTCTCTCTCTATCGGCTCCAGAGAAAGGTCCTTGTGATGCATCAGTCTTCCCTTGGTCTGGGAGCATCTCAGCGCAGGAACCTCAGGTCCAAAGGACGGGCTCTGCTCCCGGCCCTGCTTTCTTGGTGGTATGAGGTCCCTGTGTGTCTCTGCTCGCTTTTCTCTTTTATATCTCAAAAGAGATTGGCTTAAGACACTATTTAGTCTTGTAGACCTCATTAACATAACTGCTGCTAATCCATCTTATTACATCATAGTGATAGAGTTTACAACACATAAGGAAATCACATCAGATTACAAAATGGTACACAATCATACAATACTAGGAATCATCACCCAGCCAAGTTTACAGATATTTTTCGGGGACACAACTCAATCCATTACACTAGGACATATATAATTTTTCAACATCAGTAACAACAACCAAAAAATATATGTGTGGTTACAAATATACATGTGCATATATGTGAATAGGCATGTATATATGTGTATATACAAAAAAAAAACCCCATTGTAGTCCAGTCAATTCCAACTCATAGCGACCCTATAGGACAGAGTAGAACCGTCCCATAGGGTTTCCAAGATTATAATCTTTATGGAAGCAAATTGCCACATCTTTCTCTCGAGGAGCTTCTGGTGAGTTTGAACTGCTGACCTTTAGGTTAGCAGCTGAGTACTTAACCACTGCACCACCAGGGCTCCTCATGTGTCTATATATGTGTGCATATATACATGTATCTATATGTATGTTTATATACGTGTATGTGTACATGCATATATATTCATATATATAATAAAGCACCTAGGAAGCGCATTTATAGACACTTCTAATACATAACCAACCACCTCACAGGATTGGTTTTCTGGATTCGAAGGCTTAGGACCATAGTTTTGTGGGACAACTCAGTCAATTGGCATAATACAGTTCATAAAGTTTATGTTATACACCCTAGTTTGGTGAGTAGTAACTGGAGTTTAAAAAGCTTGCAAGTGGCCATCTAAAATACATCTATAGCTGTCTTCTTACCTGGAGCAAAAGAGAAAAAAAGAAACTAAAGACTCAGAGAAGAAACTAGTCTACAGGACTTCTAGTGTACTCGAACTATGACCTCATCTACCTTGAGATGACAAGAACTAGATGGTGTCCAGCTAACACGAATGATCAGGGCCACAGCAAATGGATCCTGATAGAAGGGAAGAAAAATGTGGAACAGAACTCAAATTCTTAAGTACAGACTTACTGGACTGGTTGAGACTAGAGGACTCCCCAAGACTATCACCCTGAGATACTCCATTAACACTGAACTGAAACTATCCCCTGACGTCACCTTTTAGTTTAAATAACAGATTGGCTTATATAGTAAACAATGTTACCTGGGAGTGCTGTGAATCTTTAAAAATCATCTATATGAGACCAAGTAGTCAACAATTACTCTAAAGAAAAGGTGAAAGGGTAGGGGGACAGGGAAACCAAATTATTGGAAATGAAACATCCAGAATGGAATTGAGGAGAATGTTGACACATTGTGAATAATGTAACCAATGACACTGAACAATTTGCGTAGTAATTGTTAAATGGAAACCTAATTTCTTGTGTAACTGTTCACCAAAAACACAATAAAATATTATTAAAAATAAAAGCAAAATAATAAATGTTGGCAGGGATGTGGAGAATTTGGAACCCTTTCACTTTGCTAGTGGGAATAGAAAATGGTGCAGCTTTTGTGGAAAACAGTTTTGTGGGTTTTGTGATTTATCAAAGAGTTAAGTATAGAATTGCCATATGATGCAGCAATTCCACTCCTAGATAATACCCTAAAAGAACTGAAAACAGGTACTAAACAGATACACATGTACCTCTTCTTGAATGGCCATAGCAGCACTATTTACAATAGCCAAAAAGTGTATACAACCCAAATGTCCATCAACAGATGAATGGATGGTATATACATAAAATGGAATATTATTGTGATAAAAAGGAATAGAGTACTGATATATGCTATGACATGGATAAACCTTGAAAACAGTATGCTAAGAGAAAGAAGCCAGACATAAGAAGTCACATATTGTATGATTCCTCTTATATGATTCTGACTCATAGTGATCCTACAGGACAGAGTAGAACCGCCCCATAGGGTTTGCAAGAAGCGGCTGGTGGATTCAAATTGCTGACCTTTTGGTTAGCAGCCATAGCTCTTAACCACTGCTCTACCAGGGCTCCATAATACATCCAGAATAGTCAAATCCATAGACACATAAAGAATATTAGTGCCTTCCATGGAATGCAGGGTGAAAGGAATAGGGAGTGATTGCTTAATGGGTATAAGGTATTCTTCTGGGGTGTTGAAAATAGAGGTGGTGTTTGCACAACATTGTGAGTTCACTAAATGCCACTAAATTGTACATATTGAAATGATTAATTATATGTTGTATGAATTTCACCTCAATAAAACAAGAAAAATAACTGACAGTAGACTTCAGGTTATACAATATCGCATAGACTCATTTCTCCTTGCTTCTCCCCACTAAGCACAGCTATAAATTCTGGGAATAATGCAAGAGGCAACCAAAGAAGATCTCTGAAAAATGGATAGAAGAAGCCAACCTGGTTTGGGATTCTAGGATTAGAGGAACAATAGAGCACTGCTGTGGGCAATTATGTTGTTTCCACCTTTTGTGAATAATGCTACCATGAACATTGGTGTACAAGTATCTGTTTGAGTCTCTTCTTTCATGCCTTTTGGGTATATACCTAAAAGTGGAATTGCTGGGTCATATGGTAGTTCTATTTTTAGTTTTTTGAGGAACTACAACACTTATATAAAAATACAAGAACAGGTAAATACAGTGAGGTCTAAGTTTACTAGTGATTATCAGGGGCGGAAGGGAGTGGGAGAAGGGCGTTATTGCTTATGGAGTACTGAGTTTTGGTTTCCTATGATGGAAAAATCGCATTGATTAAGTGTAGGGTGGCACAGCTGATCAATGTAATTACTGTTGATAAGCTGTACACTTGTAAAAAGTTAAATTGGCAAAAGTTGTGCAATAGATATACTTACAACAGTGACAAAAAACAAAACAAAAAAACAGATGCTGAGGCTGCTTATGTACAAACAAATACCTCATGGGATTTGGTTGCTTCCTTTGGAGGTTCATGGTCATGGTTCCATGGGACGTTCCAGTTATTTGGCCTAGTAACGTGTTTAGTGCTTCTGTTCTACCTTCTAGTTCATTACATAGTGCCTGGGCACAACAATTGGTCTCTATTCTCCTGGAGCAACAGAGCAAGAAGGAGAGTCAGGAATAGGAGGAGAAAATGGAATGTGTGGTTAATTGCCTCCATGAACAACTGCTTCCTTTGCCATGAGACCAGAAGAACTAGATGGTGCCCAGGTGCCATTACTGAACATTTTGATCAAAGATTCTATAGAAGAATCATGATCATAAGGGGGAAATGCAGAAGATAATTTCAAAATTTCACGGAATCCAGGTTTTCTGGAGTCATAAAGGCTGGAAAAACCCCTGAAACTATTGCCCTAAGATAATCTTTAAATCTTAAACCAAAAATATCCCCCAGTCTTCATAAAACCAGACAATAGTCTAGCTTAACCTGTGAAGAAAGTCTGCCTTGAGCATTATGCTCTTTTAAGATCTTTCTGTATGGGATCAGATTGACAAAACCAACTGGAAAGATTAGATAGGAATCTTAGGGAGATGTGAGTTTATGTGAATAGGGGAGGAACAACTCAGAAGAAGAGAGTGAGAATGGTTGCACAAGTCAAAGAACGTAATCAATGTTACTGAACTGAACGTATAGGAACTTGGTGTATTTTTTGCCATGTATATTCTCAACAACAACAAATAAATTATTAAAAGAAGAACATATAAGAAAAAAAATCTGAAAACTTCCCAGATGTGGCAAAACATAAAAATTTACAGACAAAGAAGTTGAGTAAACTCCAAACAGGATAAAACCAAAGAAACTCATGTCATTATACATCATGAATAGGTCTTTGGTCTTGCAAAATTCTATCTTGTGATCTCTAGCAGAGTCATTTGTATCACCAAGGTCATATTTTCCAACTACTGAACCTTCTTGTTTGTTTCCAACTTTTGCATTGAAATCACCAGAATTATCAATGCATCTTGATTGCATGTTTGATCAATTTCAGACTGCAGAAGTTGGTAAAAATCTTCAATTTCTTCATCTTTGGCCTTAGTGGTTGGTGTGTAAATTTGAATAATAGTTGTATTAACTGGTTTTACTTGTAGGCATATGGATATTATCCTATTACTGACAGCATTGTACTTCAGGATTGATCTTGAAATGTTCTTTTTGACAATGAATGCAATGTCATTCCCCTTCAATTTGTCATTCCCGGCAGAGTAGATCATATAATTGTCCAATTCAAAATGTCCAATACAAGTCCATTTCAGCTCACCAATGCCAAGAATATCTATCTTCAAGTGTTCCATTTCATTTTTGATTATTTCCAATTTTCCTAGATTCATACTTCGTACATTCCACATTCCAGTTATTAATAGATGTTTGCAGCTGTTTCTTCTCATTTTGAGTCATGCCACATCAGCAAACAAAGGTCCCAAAAGCTTTACTTCATTCACATCATTAAGCTCGACTCTACTTTGAGGTGGCAACTTTTCCCTAGTAGTGTCTTGAGGGCCTTCCAACCTGAGGGACTCATCTTCTGGCATTATATCAGACAATGTTTCATTGCTATTCATAAGCTTTTCATTGGTCAACTTTTTTGAAGCAGATGGCCAGGTCCTTATTTCTAGTCTGTCTTAGTCTGGGAACTCTGCTGAAAACTTTCCACCGTGTGTGACCCTCCTGGTATTTGAAATACTGGTGGCATAGCGTCCAGCATCACAGCAACAGGCAAGCCATCATAGTAAGACAAACTGACAGACAAGTGGTGACAGCATGCAAAAGCTGGAAAATGAATGAGGAAGACCAAAGAAGAATTGATGCTTTTGAATTATGGTGTTGGTGAAGAATACTGAATATACCATGGACTGCCAGAAGAACAAACAAATCTGTCTTGGAAGAACTATGAGTGTAGCCAGAATGCTGCTTAGAAGCAAGGATGGCAAGACTTCACCTCATGTACATTGGACATGTTATCAGGAGGGACCATTTCCTGGAGAAGGACATTATGCTTGGTAAAGTAAATGTCAGCGAAAAAGAGGAAGATTCTCAAGGAGATAGATTGACACAGTGGTTGCAACAATGGGCTCAAACATATCAACTATTTTAAGGATGGCACAGGACCAGTCAGTGTTTCATTGTACAAAGGATCACTGTGATTGTTAAGGTTATGTGTCAACTTGGTTGTGCCATGATTCTAAGCGGTTTGGCAGATATGACGTAGTTTGGCAGTTGTATGATGTTGTGATCACGTCCATGATGAGATTTGATATAATGTGATCACCTCCCTGATGGGATCTGCTGTGAGTGGCCAATCAGTTAAAAGGGATTTTCCTTGGGGGTGTGGCCTACATTGACTATAAGCGGACATTCTGGCAAGGCTCGTGGTCTTTTGCTCTCTCTGGATCCTGCAGTTGACTCCTGTTCATCTGACCTCTGATTCTTGGGACTTGAGCTAGAAGCTTACCTGCCATCTTCCCTGCTGGTCTTGGGAATCGTCAATCTTCGTAGCCTATGAGCAAGACCCCTGCTGTCAGACCTGTTGATCTTGGGTTCGCCAGCCCCTGAAGCTACATGAATCAGGAGAAGCCTTTATCCTCACCCATTGACTTGGAACGTTCCAGCCTCTACAACCTTGTGAGCCATTTACTTGATATAAATCTCTCTGTATATATATTTATATGCTTTACTGGTTTTGATTCTCTAGAAAACCCTAAGACAATTGATATGAGTTGGAACCTATCCGACAGCACCTAACAACGACAACCTCACACGTCTGTCAGTTTGTCGTACTCTAGGGGCTTGTGTTGCTAATGCTGGAAGTTATGCCACTGGTGTTCAAATATCACCAGGGTTACCCATGATGAACATGTGTCAGCTGAACTTCTAGATTAAGACAGACTAGGAAAAAGGACCTGGCAGTCTACTTCTGAAAGCAATTAGCCAGTGAAAACCTTATAGATAGCAATGGAATATTGTCTGATATAGTGCTAGAAGATAAACCCCTCAGGTTGGGAGGAACTCAAAAGACAACTGGGGAAGAGCTGCTTCCTCAAATTAGAATCAACCTTAATGACGTGGATGGATGGAGTCAAGTTTTCAGGGCCATAATTTGCTGATGTGGCATGACTCAAAATAAGAAGAAACAGCTGCAAATATCCATTAATAATCAGAACTTGAAATGTATGAAGTATGAATCTGGGAAAATTGGAAATAGTCAAAAATGAAATGGAACACATAAACACTGATGTCCTAGGCATTAGTGAGCTGAAATGGACTGATATTGGCCGTTTTGAATCAGACAATCATATGCTCTACTATGCTGGGAATGACAACTTGAAGAGGAATGGCATCGCATTCATCATCAAAAAGAACATTTCAAGATCTATCCTGAAGTAACAATGGTGTCAGTGATAGGATAATATCCATACACCTAAATGGAAGACCAGTTAATACAACTATTATTCAAATTTACGCTTCAGCCACCAAGGCCAAAGATGAAGAAATTGAAAAATTTTACCAACTTCTGCAGTCTGAACTTGATCGAGTATGCAATCAGGATGCATTGATAATTACTGGTGATTAGAATGTGAAAGTTGGAAACAAAGAAGAAGGACTGGTAGTAGGAAAATATGGCTTTGATGATAGAAACAATGCCAGCGATCACATGATAAAATTCTGCAAGACCAATGACTTCTTCATTGCAAATACCTTTCTTCAAAAACATAAATTTTGACTATCCAGGTGGACCTCGCCGGATGGGATACACAGGAATCAAATCGACTACATCTGTGGAAAGAGACGATGGAAAAGCTCAATATCATCAGTCAGAAAAAGGCCAGGGGCCGACTGGGGAACAGAACATCAATTTCAAGTTCAAGTTGAAGCTGAAGAAAATTGGAACATGTCCATGAGAGCCAAAATACAACCTTGAGTATATCCTACCTGAAATTAAGAGACCATCTCAAGAATATATTTGACACATTGAACACTAATGACTGAAGAGCAGATGAGTTGTGCAATGACATCAAGGACATTATACATGAAGAAAGCAAGAGGTCATTAAAAGGACAGGAAAGAAAGACAAGACCAAAATGGATGTCAGAAGAGACTCTGAAACTTACTCTAGAACACTGAATAGCTAAAGCAAATGGAAGAAATCATGAAGTAAAAGAGGTGAACTTCAAAGGGCGGCTCGAGAAGACAAAGTATTGCAATGACATGCGCTAAGACCTGGAGATAGAAAACCAAAAGGGAAAAACACACTCATCATTTCTCAAGCTGAAAGAACTGAAAAAAAAAAAATTCAAGACTTGAGTTGCAATATTGAAGGTTTCTTCAGGGAAAATATTGAATGACTCAGGAATCATCAAAAGAAGATGAAAAGAATATACAGAGTCACTGTACCAAAAAGAATTGATCGATGTTCAACCATTTCAAGAGGTGCATATGATCAGGAACCGATGGTACTGAAGGAAGGAGGTCCAAGCTGCACTGAAGGCATTGGAGAAAAGCAAGGCTTCAGGAACTGACGGAATATCAATTGAGATGTTTTAACAAACAGATGCAGCGTTAGAAGTGCTCTCTTGCCTATGCCAAGAAATTAGGAAGACAGCTACGTGGCCAACCGACTGGAAGAGATCCATGTATATGCCTATTCCAAAGAAAGGTTGTCCAACTGAATGAGGAAATTATTGAACAATATCTTTAATATGACACACAAGTAAAATTCAAGCCAGATTCAGAAGAGGACGGGGAATGAGAGATATGAATGTCGATATCATATGAATTCTGGCTGAAAGCAGAGAACACCAGAAATATATTTACTTGTGTTTTATTGACTATGCATAGGCATTCAACTCTGTGGATCATAACAAATTATGAATAACATTACGAAGAATGGGAATTCTTGTGCTCATGTGGAACCTGTAGATAGATCAAGAGGCAGTCATTCAAACAAAACAAGGGGAAACTACATGGTTTAAAGTCAGGAAGGTGTGCGTGAGGATTGTATTCTTTCACCACATTTATTCAATCTGTATGCTGAGCAAATAATCTAAGAAGCTGGACTATATGAAGAAGAACGAGGCATCAGGATTGAAGGAAGACTCATTAACAACCTGTGTTATGCAGATGACACAACTTTGTTTGCTGAAAATGAAGAGGACTTTAAGCACTTACTGAAAAAGATGAAAGACTACAGCCTTCGGTATGGATTACACCTTAACATAAAGAAAACAAAAATCCTCACAAATGGACAATAAGCAGCATCATGATAAGTGAGAAAAAATTAAAGTTGAAAAAGATTTCATTTTACTTGAATCTACAATCAACACCCATGGAAGCAGCAGTCAAGAAATACATTTGCATTGGGCAAATCTGCTGCAAAAGACCTCCTTAAAGTGTTAAAAAGCAAAGATGTCACCTTGAAGACTAAGGCTCACTTGACCCAAGTCATGGTGTTTACAATCACCTCATATGCATGCAAAAGCTGGACTATGAATAAGGAAGACCGAAGAAGAATTGATGCCTTTGAATTATAGTGTTGGAGAAGAATATTGAATGTACCATGGACTGCAGAATGAACGAACAAATCTGTCTTGGAAAAAGTACAGCCAGAATGCTCCTTAGAAGCAAGGATAGCAGACTTCATCTCACATATTTTGGACATTGTCATGGATTGAATTATGTCCTGCCAAAATTGTGTGTATCAATTTGTCTGGGCCATGATTCCTGGTATTCTGTGGTTTTCCTATAAATTGTAAATCCTGCCGCTATGATGTTAATGAGGGAGGATGGGCCGCAATTGTGTTAGTAAGGCAGGACTCAGTCTACAAGATTGTATTGTATCCTGAGGCAATGTCTTGAGATATAAAAGACAGAAGTGAGCAGTGAGACAGGGGGACCTCATACCATCAAGAAAGCAGTACCAGGAGCAGAGCGCATCCTTTGGACAGGGGTCCCAGCGCCGAGAAGCTCCCAGTCCGGGGGAACACTGATGAGAAGGCCGACAGAGAGAGAAAGACTTCCCCTGGAGTTGACACCCTGAATTTGGACTTTTATCCTACTTTGACTGTGAGGAAATAAACTTCTCTTCGTTAAAACCATCCACTTGTGGTATTTCTGTTATAGCAGCACTAGATGACTAAGACAGACATGTTATCAGGAAGGATCAGTCCCTGGAGAAGGACATCATGCTTGGTAAAGTAGACGGTCTTCGGAAAAGAGAAAAACCCTCAACGAGATGTATTGACATAATGGCTACAACAGTGGGCTCAAGCATAACAACGATTGTGAGACTGGTGCAAGTCTGGGCAGTGCTTCCTTCTGTTGTACATAGGGTCGCTATGAGTTGGAAGTGTCTCGACAGCACCTGACAACAACAACATACATCATGAATAAACTTTTGAAAACTAAAGATAAAGAAAAAAATCTTGAAACAGCCAGGGAGAATTGCTACTTTTCCTATATGAGAACACCTATGTGTATAACATCAGATTTCCTGTCTGAAGTCATGGAGGCCAGAGTAAGTGGCACATTTTTTTTTCCAGTGCTGAAAAAAATAATTCTTAACTGGATCCTATATCCAGTAAAACTATCCTTCTGTAATGACTGAGGAAATGAAAATATTTTCAGAAGAAGGAAAATAAAATAAATTTTGCTAGGGGATGTACCTTTAAAGATGGCCAAAGGAAGTTCTTCAAATAGTCAGACGATGCTAAAAGAAGGAAAGAAGAAAGAATGAAAAGATCAGAAAAATGTGTATATACACTAGACTATGCTTTTCCTCACCAGCTTTATAAATCATATTTGATTATTGAAACAAAAATATAACACCATTACCCAAGACAATATTATTTAAAAGTAGAGGATGTAAAGGGACCTAAAAGGAACTGGGCTTTCCACAATTCATTCAAAGTGATACGTTAGGCTGTTATAGGTCACATTTATATATTCTACTACCAAGAAAGGATATACTAAAAGATAAACACAATAAAAAAAAAAACTCACTTCAGTATAATGATATAGGGAGGTTACATTAAAAAGCTGAAAAAATACATTAACATGCAAAGAATAATTACTTCAGAGAGAAAAAACACACAGTGATACAAAGAGCAATCCAGCAAGAAGTCATAACAATCCTAAAATGAATGCATTCCACAACAGAGACTCAAAATATGTGGAGCAGAAAGGGATAGACCTGAAAGGAGAAATAGTCAAATCACCATTAATGGTGAGAATTTCAACGTTCCAATCTCAGCAAATGACAAAGCTACAAGTCAGAAAACCTGGAAGGATAAAGGAGATCTGAATAACACAATCAATCAACACAATCAATCTAATTGAAATATAGAGAACATTTCATCCAACAATAGCAGAACACACCTTTTTTTTTTCAAGTGTCCATGGAAAATTTATCAAAATAGACCAAATTGTGGGCCATAAAATTTTAAGAAGAATCAAAATCCTGCAGAGTATATTCTCTAAAAATAATGGAATCAAACTACAAACCAACAGCATAAAGACAACAGGAATATCTCTATAAATTTGTAAATTAAACATACTTCTAAACAATCCATGTGTCAGAGGAAGTCTCAGTATAATTTAAAAATATTGAATGAAAATGAAAACACTGCATATCAAAATTTGTGAAATGCTGCTAAAGTAGTACTGAGACAGAAATTTATAGCAAAAAACTGCTACATTACAAAGGAAGAAAAAGCTTAAATCAATAAATTATGTTCCTACCTCATGAATTTAGAAAAGGAAGAGCAAAGATAAACTCAAAGCAAGCAGAAGGAAAGAAATAATACATATGAGAGCAGAAAACAATGGACTTGAAAATAGAAAAAAAATGGAGAAAAATCAATTAAACAATCACAAATTCTTTGAAAAACAAATGATTTTCTCCATTGACATGGTCATGTGGTTTTTCTCCTTTACTGAATTGATATGGTGTATCACGATAATTGGCTTTCAGATATTAAAATTTTCAGTTGTTAAAAACAACATTGTATTCTTGGGATAAAACCCCCCTTGGTAATGGTGTATAATCTATTTCTCCTACCATGGGGAAACTTGAATATTGCTCTTCAAAGGGCAAAACCTTCGGCATGTACACAATCACTCTGAGATGATAGCAGTTTTAGCAAGATTCTCTTTTGTTTTCTCTGGAGCTTCAGATCTCACAACTGTTCTTGCCTGGATTAAAACTTCTGCAACATGGAACTGCGTGACATGAAAATGCTGGCAGTCTGCCTCTTTCAGGAATATACCATAACCATAGACTAAGGTCTGGAGGCAGGTGATCCCTGTATTCTTCGTACCCATTTTGCTGATTTGGGGTAGGCAACAGTTCATGTCTTAAATGCAATAAACTCTCACTGTTCTTGCCAAGAATCAGCTTTTTTGTTTTTTTTAATATCTCTATATTTTCTGTAGGAAGTTTGGACAATTTCCAGAGACTTTAAATGGCTGTAGTTGTTTTTAAAGTGATTTTTACCACTTACGGTTGTTTCTCTGGAGATAGGATCTTTGGAACTCCACATACCATCATTATGAATTATATAAAATATTTTAAATAACATTTTAGAAGTGAAAAGTAGGTTGGTACTTTTCAGGGTTCAGTAAGAAGGGTATGCATTTACATTTCAAATGGATATAAAACTCAGGACCATGGAGCCAATCTCTGAGTTATAAAGCTGGAGTATAATCTTTTTCCTGAAGAGATTTATTTCCATTCCAATGGGTAAGCGTAAGAACCAAGGATCCTTCAAAAAGAGCAAAGTTTTTTTTCTCCTTCTTTTAGGAGGGGATGGGGAACATCTGTCCTTCCCTATATAAATGTCCAGATTCATATTTTCAGGGTTCCTTGCCTGCTCCATTATGTGTAGGATGACATTTTGTTTTCATTGTGTTGCACAAGGGTTATGCATTGAGGCAAAGGGAACCAGTGTGGTTATTATTATGTAAGTAATAATAATTAATTTGCTCTGCTTCAGAAGCCTTGTGTTTAAATTCAGAATAATATTAAAAAATAAGAATATTAAAAAGTTAACAGACAACAAATCCAGAAGTTGATTCTTTGAAAAGGTTTATAAAATAGATAATCCTAGAGAAAATAATCAAGAACAATAAAAGAAAGCCAAATAAATGACAATAATGAAAAGGGGATATAATTACAGATAGAACAGAGGTTTGTTGTTCTGAGGTGCCGTCAAGTCAGTTCCGACTCATAGTGACCCTATGTACAACAGAACGAAACACTGCCAGGTCCTGTGCCATCCTCACAATCATTGCTATGTTTAAGCACATTGTTGCTCCCACTGTGTCAGTCCATCCCATTGAGGGTCTTCCTCTTTTTTGCTGATCTTCCACTTTACCAAGCATGATGTCCTTCTCCAGGGACTTGTCCCTCCTGATCACATGCCTGAAGTATATAAGACAAAGTCTCACCATCTTTGCTTCTAAGGAGCATTCTGGCTATACTTCTATCAAGAAAGATTTGTTCATTGTTCTAGCAGTCCATGGTATATTCCATATTCCTTGCCAACACCAAAATTAAAATGCACCAATTCTTCGGTCTTCCTTATTCGTTGTCCAGCTTTTGCATGCATATGAGGTGATTGAAAATACTGCGGCTTAAAAGAGAACGGAAAGATACTGTAAAAAGCTCTATACCTATAAATTTAAAAACACAGATGACATGGACAAATTCCTGAAACTGACTCAAGAAATAGAAAGTCTGAATTAGTTTAAAAAAAAATCTTCATATAAACAAAACACAAGTTATAGATGTTTTACAGGCAAGTGTAATATTGTTTTTATTTTTTCCCTTAAAATGCTGTCTTGACCTAACTTTGATACCCTAGTTAGAAGCTGGTCAGTTCCCTTTCTTGAGCAGCTGATTATAATGTCCACATTTCAACCACTCTACCTATCTTATCCAACTCACACTCCAGGGCCATTACACACTTGCCCCAGGGCTAGGAACCAAAAAACTAGAGACAGCCACTGTCCCTGGAGCCTGTGGAATTATTCAAAATATCTAATCCCCAGGAAGCCTGCAAAACATAGCTAACCCCACCTTGCTTGCCACATATAAGCCATCTCCTACAATTCTAGCTTGCTGTTAACCTGTCCCCTTGTGCAACCCTTTGTGTAGCTCTTCCTGGTAACCTTCTTCCATTTGGAGCCGTAACAAGTCTGACAATCTATTCAATTTTTTTTTTTGTGTTGTGCCCTGCTATCCAAAGAATCTATCACTCTACCTAATATCTTATGATTATAAAACAGCACTGTCTTAGTTATCTAGTACTGCTATAACAGAAATACCACAAGTGGGTGACTTTAACACACAGAAATTGATTTTCTCACAGTCTAGGAGGCTAGAAGTCTGAATTCAGGGTGCCGGCTCTGGGGGAAGGCTTTCTGTCTCTGTAGGCTCTGGAGTAAGGTCCTTGCCTCTTCTGAACTTCTGCTCCTTGGTGATCTTCATGTGGCTTGAATCTCTCTTCTCCCATCTCTGCTTCTCTTGCTTGTTTCATCTCTTTTATATCTCAAAAGTGATTGACTCAAAACACATCCTACACTAATCCTATCTCATTAACATAACAAAGACAACTCATTCCCAAATGGGATTATAACCATAGGCATAGAGGTTAGGATTTACAACACACATTTTTGGGGGGACACAATTCAATCCATAACAAGCACCTACAACAAACATCTCAAGGAAGAAATCATTCCAATTTTATGTACATTATTTCAGAGAATAAAAAAAATTGATTATTCCTTAACTATATTTTGGCAACAGTACAATCTTAATTCCAAAATGAGACAAAGGCAACACGAGAAAAAATTATAGACCAATTTCAGTTATGAAATTTGATATAAACGTTCTAAACAAAATATTAGTAATCAGAATACAATGATGTCTACAAAAGTGGATAAATCACAACCATGGTAGATTTTATGTAAGAAATTTATGAGTGATTTCGTATTAGAAAATTTTCAAATGTCATTTAACACTTCAAAGGATTTGAAAAGAAAATCATATGAACATATTAAAAAGATACAGAGAAAGCACTTTATGAAACCCAAAGCCATTTTATTGAAAACAGCAACAAAAACTTTTGGCCAACATAGAAATTTAAGGGATCTAAGGGGTCTTCCTAAATCTTATATCAAACATTAACAGAAAGCCTCATTCTTAGTAATAAAAGCATGTTCATTAAAATAAGGCAAAAGAGAAACATACTGTGCATTCTCACTTCAATGCAACCATTTCCTGGAAGACCCAATCAGTTCACTAAGCCAAGGAAAAGACAAAAAAAAATCTGTAATTTGTTACTTGCATGTGATATCATTGTCTTCATAGAAGTACTCTAATGGATCTATAGACAACCTATTATAATTAATTAAGAAGTTTAACAAACTAGCCAGTTAAGATTACTATCCCAAAATAATGGTATTTATCTGCTCCAACAATAAACAGTAAATGCATTTTAAAAATTTATTTAAAATGGCAACAGTGTAACTCAAAAAGATAGATAAAAGTATAAAGTTTTATTGAATGACAATAAGAAATAGCTAAATATATACAGAATTACTACAAATTTATGGCTAGAAATAAAAAATGTCAATCCTCCCCTCATTAATTTTTAGATTCAGTACACTTACAAACAAAATTCCAACTGAATTTGAAAGAATTCATCAATTGATATGGAAGAACAAAGGACCAAAACTACAGATAAAAATGATAGAAGTACTTTTATGGTGATGGGAAATTCAGCATCAATTAAGGGTAATGGTTGCACAACTGATTACTGTGATTGATATCACTAAAATGTACACCTGAAAAATGTTTAATTGGCAAATTGTGTTATACATAACCTTACAAAAAAAGAGGGTGGCAGTTGTTGAGGCTGCTTATACACAACCTAACACTCATGGCATTTGTTTTCTTGGTTTGGAAGTTTAGGGTCATGTTTCAAGGGACATTCCAATCAATTAGCCTAATATTGTTTCTCAGTACTTTTGTTCTACCTCCCAGTTCCTTGCACAGTGACTGGGATATTAAAAGCTAGCAAGCAGCAATCCAAGGTATAACAATTGGTCTCCATTCACCTGAAGAAACAGAAGAAGAGGAGCATCAGAAATCGAAGGAGGAAATTGAATACGTTTCTGGTTGCCTCCATGAACAACGGCCTCCTGTGCTGTGATACCAGAACTGGATGGTGCCTGGCTACCATTACTGAATATTTGATCAAAGATTTTATAGAAGAATCCTAATTAAAAGGGGGAAAATGCAGAACAGAATTTCAAATTCTCAATGGAGTCCCAACTTTCTGGAACCATTGTAGCTGGATAAGTCCCAGAAACTATTACTCTGAGATAGTCTTTACACTTTAAACCTTATACCAAAAGTATCCTCTAAGTCTTCTTTGAACCAAAAAATAGCTTATTTTAATTATTAAAGCAGGTCTGCTTTAAGCATTGTGCTCTTTTAAAGAATTATCTCTGTGAGATCAGATTGACAATGGAAATTTGAAAGGTTGGATGGAAAGCTTGGGGAGCAGTGAGTTTAAGATAGTGGTGGTAGAATAATGTGGTAAAGGATAGTGAGAATGGTAGCACTACTCGAAGATTATAATCAGTGTCACTGAATTGTACATGTATAAATTGTTGAAATGGTATACCTTTGGCTGTGTATACTTTCACCAAAATAAAAAAAAATTAAAAACATTATAGAAACAGTAAGAGATTAGCAATATTGTGGGATACAAAATCAACATACAAAACATATGGAATTTCTGTATAATGGTCACAAAGAGTTAGAAAGTATACATATATTTAATACCATCTACAGTAGCAAAGACCTGATTCTAAAATCGATATGGAAAGCAGTGGTCCCAAAATAGCCAAGAAAATATTGAGAAAGACAAATATGGTGGAAGAATTTTATCTTCAATATATCAAGATGTGTTATAAAGCTATTATACTTAACACAGTGTAGTATTAACACAGGGATAGACACATTGACAATAAACAGACTAGAGAAACCCAAAACATACCTATGCAGACATGGAAACTTGATAAATGACATAGTAGGCATTGCAGATAGATTGGGAAAATTGTTCAGGATCTATGTTATACATGATAAATAAAAATCAACTTTTAATATATTTTGAACTTAAATGTGAATGACATTTTATGATTTATCGATGCTTATTTAACAGCAAAAATATTTCTAACTTTTTTATCTATTTATATAGGCTCATTGTCAGTAATTCCCTGATCACAAGCAATTATCCATGCACCCCCTGGGTTCCCTTGCATGGATTAATGCATCCTCAATCACAATCACTAAATTTTATCCATAAGTACAACTGTGAAATCCAGAAATATTCTCTTTTTCCCACAAGTTTCTGTAGCTCTTGCTTTTAGTTACAAAATTACACATTCTTAGCCAGTGAATGTTTACCCAGAACTGGCAGGCCCCAAGGCCTGCTGGTAGGAAAAGGTAGTCTTTACTCTTGGCAACCATAACAGTAGGGTGAGGACACTTCCTACCTCTAACACTCTGGTCTTCACCCTCTCATGAAAACCCCATAAATTTGTAATCCAGTGTTGATCATGTAGAACACCCAATACACTATTGTATACATTCTTCCATGCCCCATATACAACAATGGTGTTCTGCTTGTCATGCACTCCATACCTCCCCACCCTGACTAGCCATAAGGTTCTCCTGAGGTTCTGATTTTTACATTCTTAATATAAGTCTGAGTCTTTGTAATTATTGAAACATGAGATAATTTTTGAAAACTTTACCAGTCAATAAAGTAGAAAAGGATATTTTAAAAGTTAAAAAATATAAAAAGCAAAATTTTAGAACTTTTTTCTTTTTAATAACAGCTTTATTAAGATATAATTCACATACCATAAAATTCACTTATTTTTTAGAGAATATACTAGTATCTTTCTGTTCTTGAGGCAGAGATGAATTTGTTTTCTTTTTTTATTGTACCTTAGATGAAGGTTTATAGAACAAATAGTTTCTCATTAAACAGTTAGCACACATATTGTTTTATGACAATCATTAACAACCCCATGACATGTCAACACTGTCCCTTCTCAACCTTGGATTCCCTATTACCAGCTTTCCTGTCCCTCCTGCCTTCTAGTCCTTGTCCCTGGACTGTTGTGCCCCATGAGATGAATTTCTTGAACCAGACACAAAAGAAAGTGTTATTACATCTAACTTATTGAAGAGTCACTTCATCCAAAAACATCAGAAGAAAAGAGAAATGCCAATCCACAAAGTGGGAGAAATATTTGCAATATTTATTGTCAAAGAAAAAAATTGCACCAAACAATGTTAAAACAGGCAAGAGTGACTTTTAATCAAAAGGAAGTTGCAAGGGAGGTGTCTTAGTTATCTAGTGCTGCTATAACAGCAATACCACAAGTAAATGGCTTTAACAAAGAGAAATTTATTATCTCACGGTCTAGGAGGCTAGAAGTCCAAATTCAGGGTGCCAGCTCCAGAAGAAGGCTTTCTCTCTCTGTTGGCTCTGGGGGAAAGTCCTTGTCATCAATCTTGCCCAGGTCTAGGAGCTTCTCAGCACAGGGACCCTGGGTCCAAAGGACATGGCATGCTCCTGGCTCTTCTTGGTTAGTGGTAATGAGGTCCCCCTGTCTCTCTAGTGGCTTCTTTCTTTCATATCTCAAAAGAGATTGACTCAAGACACAACCTAGTCTTGTAGATTGAGTTCTGCCTTATTAACATAACTGCCTCTAATCCTGCCTCATTAACATCCTAGAGGTAGGATTTACAATACATAGGAAAATCGGATCAGATCGCAAAATGGTGGACAATCACACAATACTGGGAATCATGGCCTAGCCAAGTTGACACACATTTTTGGGGGACACAATTCAATCCATAACGGGGGGGAAAGGAGCAAGGGAAGGAAAGGAAGGAGCATTGTAATGGGGGATGGGGACCACTACGGGGGGCGGGGGGGAGAGATACACCAGAACTTTATCTGTACTCCAATTCCCCTGAGACACAGGACTGTGAGCTTTTTTAAAGAAAGTTAAGGAGGTGGGAGACTGATGAGTGATGTATTGATAAAGCCATCTGGATCCTGGGAGACCCAGGAGAAAGGTGAGGGGGAGATAAAGAAGGGGAAACTGAAGTCATTCCGACAGAGTAACTCCGTAAGCCTTGGTCTCTATATTGGCAAAAAAATAAGAAGTTTTAAAATCTGTGTATTGACTAGTATGTGAATCAACAGAAACAGTTATATGCTCATGGCTGAAGTGTAACTTGCAAAAACAATTTAGGAAACAAACTGGCATTATCTTGTAAAGTTCAATATTCACCTACTTTATGACCCAGCAATTTAAGTCCCAGGTATACTGTAGTTTTAAGCAAATAATGCACATATTATGTGCTTTTTTTTTTTTTGGCCAAACTCACAACCCCTTTGTGCATTATTTTCCTAAGAGCACTTTGAGTGTTATATGTGTGGGCATGTTATTTATGTGGGCACATTATTTGTGAAAAAAAAATATATCTTGAGAAATTCATGTGCATGTACAAGAGACATGTGCATGGGTGGTCATGAGAGCTTTTTCCGAAATAGCTCAAAACTGAAAACAACCCAAATGATGATCAGTAAGA
Source organism: Trichechus manatus latirostris (assembly GCF_000243295.1). Lineage (NCBI taxonomy): Eukaryota > Metazoa > Chordata > Mammalia > Sirenia > Trichechidae > Trichechus > Trichechus manatus. The sequence continues at coordinate 17,219,005 of NW_004443987.1, forward strand.
GAATACATAAATACATTGTAGTACATGAACCAAATGGATCATTATATAGCAAAGAAATTAAAGAATCATAGCCTCTTGCAACATGGATGAATATTAGAAACATATTCAATAAAAAAACAAGTCATAGAACATCATCATACTATTTTTGTAACGCTAAACACAAGTAAATTTTACCAAATACATTGTCTACTGATTTATCCATATGAGATAAAACCAAAAAAGGGGTAGAAAATAAATTTAAAAAATTAGGATAGTGGTTATATCTGGGACAAGAGGCATGGGGATGGGTAGGAAAGTAGCATGCAGGTGGATGTGGCAGTGTTGGTAATAGTGAAAGGTGGGTTCAACAGTACTTTTTTTGTTGTTTCTCTTTGTAGCTTTCATAGGTGTTGCATTAGTTTTTGTTGTACATATAAACTGTTATTTAATAAATTAAGAGAAATTTGGTAAATAATCGAAGGAGAGCCCTAGGAAATGAGGAAAGGTCTGTAACAAACACAATCAAGGTGAGATGAAGATTTTCTGAATTAGTAGAGAAGCAGGTGTTCAGCTTCACAGCACTCGTTCCTGAGGTTGGAGTCAGACAAGGACTTAAGGAATAAGGTGTCAAACACTCTTGACCACTTAAATTTGAAATAGACTAGTCTCGTTAAAATTGTTAGCCTGAGGTGTCTTTGTAAGTTTCACTAAACCTGCCAGAATTTTTCTCAGGAAAACTGGCCTAAATCCTGCCTGCTTCTTTCCAGTGTCATTTGTCCTCATTATGCCATGTTGCCTGCCAGCTGTGCCTCCATAGAGCTCTAATGGCATTATATTCTTTTTTTTTTTTTTAATGTAAAGAGGAATAGAAGATATAATGTGAAGTTAAAGCTGCATTGGAGTAAAAGAGTATATCTACACTATTCAAATTGAAATTAAAGAAAATTCAATAACCTAGCATATAGTAAAAATAAATATAATAATTTTAATTGAATTATCCAGATAATTATAGATATTTGTTTCACCTATTATAATTATCCTCAAATGCTATTGAATAATAAAGAGAAATATTTTACTTTTTAGCTAACACATGAAAAATTTAAAAATACTGAAATTAAGATGAAGGAAACGTTTGCATTAGTTTTAGGTTATCTCATATTTAATAATCTAGGAGAATAGTCCAATGTACTTATCACAATTAAGCACATTCTGGGCAAAAAATTGACAAAGACTAATAGGAAAGGCTAGCATCTCTACTTTCTTTCAGAGAAAAAAATGATAATGAACTAGATGAATCTTTAGAGATTGTATCCAATCTTAACAACACCGAATTTACGAAATTATAACGTGACCAAAGTTTCCTGGTGTGCTATGTGTGAAAAACTGCACTTTACCCTCAAGGGTCATTTGAGGTATATCGTAAAAAGGATATTTTGGATGTTATTCTACTAGAGTAATTTAATTATACTCAATTTAAAAAAAGTGTACATTCTTTCAAGTATAGGATTATTTAGGGAAAGCTATTTATTCAGCTCTTGGTATTTTTACTCTATTATAACTATACTGTTACAGTCATAAATTTTCCACATCTAAGATTATTAGATAAAAATGTTAATATGTGTACATTTTCTCCACAATGAATCCATGGAGTATAATGGATGAGAAAGAATCTCAGAGAGAGTAGAGCTGGGATCGTGGTAAGCAATATGCAAGGGAGTTCTTCTTAAAAAGAAGAATTAATTGTCTAACCATTAAGGTAGGGGACCTTCAAAATGCCTGCCCAGCAGCGTTACATAATTCCTATAGACCAGCAAATGTTGTGGGTCCTTCATTCTCCTTTTTTCTGAATTGAAGTTTTTGTTATCATAATCTTCACTTAGCACACCTTGTGTATTGGGGGAAAATAAAACTTGTCCTTTTATTTTATACATATTCAAGTTATAAAGAGCCATATCTATATCTGTTAGAAATAACTGTTCATTGCTTGCACATTCGAGGTTTTATGCTGGGATTTGGTGAGGAAAGAATTTTGGGTTGTTTCCCTTGCGGCTGGAGTAAGTATGTTTTATGTGTGTGAACAAGAATGAAAAGGCTATTTTGTGATCAGAGATTGGATTGTGACAGAGACTCTTCTTTCTTAGCACAGAGAAAAACTGTATTTTCTAGGCTCCTCTGCAATTATGCATGACCATGGGAGTGAATTCTAGTAAGCATAACAAGATCAGAAGTGATGTACTTCACTAACAGAGCTGGTCTATGAAAACCTCCCCTATGTGATCTTTGTTCTTCTTTTCCTGTCTGTGATTTCATGTAGAAACTCATGGTAATATTGAAGGCCACCAGTTGGAGATGGTGGAGACACGGGATGGAAGGAACCTGAACTCTGAATACTGGTGTAGAGAACAGTTGCCTGCAGATTAGGAAATTCCATTTGGAATGTATTCGAGTAAGAAATAAATTCAATTATGCAAATCCATTCAAATTCTGGGATTCATATTACAACAATTGGTAATAGCATTTTTAATTCCCTTTTCATATGTATGTGTTCCATATGTTTCTGGAGATGGACAGATGGATAGACAGACAGACAGAAAGGCAGACAGACAGACAGATAGATTGGTTGATTGATTTAATAGATAGAAAAGTAACAAAAATATGTCAAATGAAAGAGCTTACTACTCATCTTTCTATTTCTATCACTAACCAGAGTCTGGTACATAAAGCAAAATCAACAAAACTTGAAGTAAATGAAATGAATGATTCCGTGAGTGACTCTGTTGTTAACTTAATGTGAGAAACTTAGCAAGTTATATAGCCTGGCTTGGCCTTGTTTTTCCATGTGTCAGGGGATATAAGAATTTCACTTAAAAAACAGGATCCTGATTGGCAAACAGGGGGTATGAGAAAGCAGCTTCATGGAGCTTCCAGCTGGAGACAGAACAACCAGTAACCAGCAATATATGCTTTCCCATCCCCCACCTTTCTTCACCCCCACTCAGCCTCTTCTGCTTCCTGTGGCCACAGTCTCTTGGCTGAAAAGCACCGCCTTCACGCTGGTGCTGCTTGGATTCCACCCGCCCACACTGGCCGGCTCCCTGAGTGCCATTTATTTACTGCTGGCGTTGCTTTTTTCAGCTTCTTTTGATTTCTTCCTTACCTCTCACCACCTCCCGCTACTTTCTCTCAAATTCCTGGCTGCGTGTACCATCTTTGCTTCTTCCTGAAAGGCTGCAAAAAACTGCTCAACTGTGAAACTGCTTCCCAGCCTGTGCTGCCACACTGGTGGGATCCCCAGGTCTTTTGTTTGTTCTGATTTGTTCTGTTTTGATTTGTTTGTTTGTTTGAGTTTTCTTTTCTCAGCTTGGGAGCCATTTGTAGCCAGGCAGTACTGCGAAGCTTAGCTTGGGAGCTACTCCCTTACTCTGCACAGATGTGATCCCTGGGGACATTTCTTTTTTTTGTTTTGTTTCTTTGTGTTGTTTTCTACTCTCACTTTTTCCCTTTTTGTCTTTATTCATTTCTCAGTTTCTCGACTCTCTATACTTACCTTCACTTCCTGTCTCCTGAATACCTAGTGCTGTGTGACACATCTACCCCTTCTAGCCAGGCTGTACTTCACAGCCTGGGAGCAACTTCCCCAGTCCTCGCACCCTCACTGGTGGAATCCCTGGGGGCTTTTCTTTATTTTTTTCCTAATTTTTATTTATCCATTTTTTTCTTTTACCCTTTTTCTTCTTTTTTCCTTTTTGTTTTTCTTCATTTCTCAGTCTCTCATCTCTCCACTCCAGCAGCAAGCTCCTTTAGCACTATTTTGTGTTTGCTTGTTTGTATGTTTTTGGCTCCTGTTCCTCTCTCCTCTCTCCCTTCTTTCCCATACCTATCTTAGCTCCACACATCAAAATCTCCCCCCCTCATTCCTGCCTATCTGCACCATGCACTGAACATCACACTCCCAAGTAACACAGGCACAACCTACCTGAACCTGCCCTGCACTGATTCCTGGCCCACCTTGTCAGCCCTAGTACATGTCACAAACAACGCATCCCAGCAACTCCCCTTGAGCTGAACCTACCCTGCTGTATCATACCTGAGCAACTGACCCTGCCTGTTTGAGAAGGAGGTGAAAAGTATCATGCCCACAGAGGAGCAAACAACAAAGAGCACACAGCTCACCTGCTCAGATATAACCAAATAAAACAAAATAACAGGACAAAACAAACAAATCTACAATCAATAAATTAGGAAAATAACTACTGAATCTCCTGAAGACAGCGGACAATATCAAAACATTTACAAAAACAGGACAGGATGGTTCCAGTAGAAATCCAAAATAAAATGCCAGATAACTTTCCAGTAGAAGAAAAGGCACTAGGACTACCTAACAGGGAATTCAAATCTTTAATATTCAGAGCTATCCAAGAGTTGAAGCAAAAAGAGGACAAAAATGCGGAAAAAATAGACAAAATCATGGAAAAGGCAGACAAATTCATGGAAAATACAAACCAAAAAATGGAATAATTCAGGAAAATAATAGAGGAACAAAATGCCAAAATAAACTCACAACTAGAAATCATACAAAAAGAACAACAAGATCTCATAAATGGACAGTGTCATAGAAGGGCTGAGGAGCAGGTTTGAAATGATGGAAGACAAGATCAGTGAAAATGAACACAAACACTTGGATACAACTCTGAGAAAAAAATCAGAAGAAAGAATGAAGAAAAGTAAAGAAACCCTGAGAATGATGTGGGATACAATCAAAAGCAAAAATTTGTGAGTGATTGGAGTTCCAGAACAGGGGGAGCAAACAGAAAACCCAGAGAGGATCACTGAAGAACTGCTGACAGAAAACTTCCACAATATCATCAAAGGTGAAAAGCTGACCATCCAAGAAGCTCAACGAACCCCATATAGAATAGACCCCAAAATAAAATTACCAAAGCATATCATAATCACACTCACTAAAACTAAAGACAAACGAAGAATCCTGAGAGCAGCTTGAGAAAAACAAAAAGTCACATACAAAGGAAAAACAATAAGACTAAGCTTAGCTTATTCCACAGAAACCATGCAGGTAAGAAGTCAAGGGGATGACTTATATAAAACCTTGAAAGAAAAAAAATTGCCAGCCAAGAATAATATATCCTGCAAAACTCTCGTTCAAATATGATAGTGAAATTAGGACATTTCCAGATAAACAGAAATTAAGGGACTATGTAAAAACCAAACCAAACTTACAAGAATTACTAAAGGGAGTCCTTTGATCTGAGAACAAACAACATCAGACCACAGGCTGAACCTAGGATGCAGGATTGTAACAGCCAGATACCAACCTAGGAAATCAACTCTCAAGGACTACCCAAAATGAAAAGAATTACAACAGGGAGCCAAAGAGTTGAATCTGTAAATGACAACAATATCAGAACAATAAAAGCGGGAATAAACGGTATAGTTATAGAACCTTCTAATGGAGAAGAAGGCAAGGCCATATCAAGTAATAATAGACTGGTTCAAAATTAGGAAGATAAGGGTAAATTTCAAGGTAACCACAAAGAAAGTTAACAAACCTACTCATCATAATAAAGAAGAGGAACATAAAGTCTGAGAAAAACAAAACCTACAAAAATAAAATAAATGAAAAAAAATCCACAAACAAAAAGAATTCAGCACAGGAGAGTAAGACGAATAAAGAAGACGTCAGCACCCCCAAAAACAGCACTACAGAATGACAGCAATAAACTCACACCTATCAATAATTACACTGAACATAAATGGCCTAATACACCCATAAAGAGATGGAGAGTGACAGAATAGATTAAAAAAACAGAATGGATCAATATGCTGTCTACAAGAGACACACCTTAGAAACAAGATGTAAATTTATTAAAAACCAAAGGATGGAAAAAATATACCAAGCAAACAGCTACCTAAAAAGAGCAGGAGTGGGAATACTAATCTCAGCTAGAATAGTCATTAAAACAAAATCTACCACATAAGACAAAGAAGGACACTATATAATGATTAAGGTGACAATCCATTATGAAGACATAACCATAATAAACATCTATGCACCCAATGACAGGGCTCCAAAATACATAAAACGAACTCTAACAGCTCTGAAAACAGAAATTGACAGTTCCACAATAATAGTAGACTTCAACACAACACTCTTGGTAAAGGACAGAACATCAAGAAAGAAACTCAACAAAGATACAGAAGACCAAAAGGGCACAATCAGCCAACTTGACCTCGTAGACATATATAGAACACTCCACCCAACAGCTACAAAGTACACATTCTTTTCCAAAGCTCAAGGAACATTCTCCAGAATAGACCACATCTTAGGCCACAGAGCAATCCTCAACAAGATCCAAAACGTTGAGATAATACAAAGTTTCTTCTCTGACTGCAATACCATCAAGATAGAAATTAACAACAGGAAGAGCAAGGGAAAAAAATCAATTACATGGAAACTGAATAACACCCTGCTTACACATCACTGGGTAATAGAAGAAATCAGAGATGGAATAAAAAAAATTCCTAGAATCAAACGAGAATGAAAACACATCATACCAAAACCTTTGGGACACAGCAAAGGCAGTCTGCAGAGGAAAATTTATAGCAATAGATGCACACATCGAAAAACAAGAAAGGGACAATAACAAAACATTAATTACAGAACTTGAACAAATAGAAAGAGAACAGAAAAAAGCCCACAGCCACTAGAATAAAGGAAATACTAAAGATCATAGCAGAAATAAATGAAAGAGATAATAGAAAAACAGTAGAATCAACTAAACCAAAAGTTGATTCTTTGAAAGGATCAACAAAATTGACATATCACTGGGCAGACTGACAAAAGAAAAACAGAAGAGAATGCAAATAACCCAAATAAGAAATGAAATGGGGAACATTACAACAGACCCAACTGAAATAAAAAGGATCATAACAGAATATTATGAAAAAGTATACTCCAACAAATTTTAAAACCTAGAGAAAATGGATAAATTTCTAGAAACACACTACCTACCCAAACTAACACAAAATGATGTCAAAAATCTGAACAGACCCATAACAAGAGAAGAGATTGAAAAGGTAATAAAAAAAAGTTCCCAACAACAAAAAGCCCTAGCCAAGATGGCTTCATTGGAGAATTCTACCAAGCATTCAGAGAACAGCTTATACCAGTACTACTCAAACTATTTCAGAACTTAGAAAAGAAAGCGACCCTTCCAAATTCATTCTATGAAGCCAGTATATCACTGATACTGAAACCAGGGTTAAGACACCAGAAAAAAGAAAATTACATACCAATATCTCTTATGAATATAGACACAAAAATACTCAACAAAATTAAAGCCAATAGAATTCAGAATCATATCAAAAAAATAATACATCACGACCAAGTAGGATTCATAGCAGTTATGCAAGGATGGTTCAACATTAGAAAATCTGTCAACATAATCCACCACATATAAAAGGAAAGAAAAGAATCCCATGATCATCTCAATTGATGCAGAAAAGGCATTAGACAAAGTCCAAAACCCATTCCTGATAAAAACTCTCAATAAAATAGGTATAGAAGGGAAATTTCTCAACATAATAAAGGGCATTTATGCAAAACAAATGGCCATCATCATTCTTAATGGAGAGAGGCTGAAAACATTCCCCTTGAGAACAGGAATAAGACAAGGATGCCCTTAATCTCTGCTTCTATTTAACATTGTGCTGGAAGTCCTAGCTCGAGCAATAAGGCAAGAAAAAGAAATACAGGGCATAAAAATTGATAATGAAGAAGTTCAACTATCCTTGTCTGCAGATGATATGATACTATATATAGAAAACCCTAAAGACTCCACGAGAAAACTACTGGAACTAATAGAAAGATTCAGCAGAGTAGCAGGATACAAGACAAACATACAAAAATTAGTTGGATTCCTATACACCAATAAAGAGTACAATGAAAAGGAAATCAGAAGAACAGTACCATTTATAATAGCCCCTAAAAAAATAAAATATTTAGGAATAAATCTAACCAGGGATATAAAAGACCTATACAAAGAAAATTTCAAAACACCACTGCAAGAAACCCAAAGGGATGTTTGCTGTGTTCTATTGACTATGCAAAGGCATTCAACTGTGTGGATCATAATAAATTGTGATTAACATTGTGAAGAATGAGAATTCCAGAACACTTAATTGTCCTCATGAGGAACCGGTACTTAGGCCAAGAGGCAGTCTTTCCATCAGAACAAGGGAATATTGTGTAGTTTAAAATGAGGAAAGGTGTGCATCAGGGTTGTATCCTTTCACCATGCTTATTCAATCTGTATGCTGAGCAAATAATCCGAGAAGCTGGACTATATGAAGAAGAACGGGGCATCAGGATTGGAGGAAGACTCCTTAACAACCTGTGATATACAGATGACACAACCTTGCTTCCTGAAATGGAAGAGGGCATGAAGCACTTACTGAGAAAGACTAACGACTACAACCTTCAGTATCCATTACACCTCAACATAAAGAAAACAAAAATCTTCACAAATGGAACAGTAAGCAACATCATGATAAACAAAGAAAATATTGAAGTTGTTAAGGATTTCATCTTACTTGAATCCACAATCAGTGCCCATGGAAGCAGCAGTCAAGAATCCAAGTGACATATTGCATTGGGCAAATCTGCTGCAAAAGACCTCTTTATAAAGTGTTAAAAAGCAAAGATGCGTCTGACTAAGGTGCGTCTGACCCAAGCCATGGTATTTTCAATCACCTCATATGCATGCGAAAGCTGGACAATGAATAAGAATTGATGCCTTTTGTTGTGATCCCTGTCAGGGCATTCTTTGGTGGTAGCCAGGTACCATCTGGTTCTTCTGGTCTCAGGCTGATGTAGTCTCTGGTTCATGCGGTCTTTTAGTCCTTTGGGCTAGTATTTTCCTTGTGTCTTTGGTTTTCTTCATTCTCCTTTGCTCTGGGTGGGATGGGACCAATAGATGTATCTTAGATGGCTGCTCATAGGCTTTTAAGACCCTGGACTCTACTCACCAAAGTGGGATGTAGAACATTTTCTTTATAAACTATGTAATGCCAATTGACCTAGATGTCTCCTGAGACTATGGTCCTCAGGCCTCAGCCCTAGCTACTCGGTCCCTCAAAATGTTTGCATGTGTCTAGGAAACTTCTGTGCTCTTGTTTTGGTCCAATTGTGCTGACTTCCCCTGTATTGTGTGTTGTCCTTCCCTTCAACGATATTGACACTTGTCTACTATCTAGTTAGTGATTTCCCCACCTCCTCCCTCTCCACTCTCGTAACGATCAAAGAATGCTTTTTTCTATGTGTAAACCTTTTCTTGAGTTCTTATAATACTGATCTCATAAAATATTTGTCCTTTTGTGACTGACTTATTTCACTCAGCTCAATGCCCTCCAGATTCATACATGTTGTGAGATGTTTCACAGATTCATCATTGTTCTTTATCATTGCATAGTATTCCACTGTGTGCATGTACCATAATTTGTTTATCCATTTATCTGTTGACGGGAATTTAGGTTGCTCCCATCTTTTTGCTATTGTGAATAGTGCCGCAATGAGAAAAATGTAGAACAGAATTCAAATTCCCATAAAAAGACCAGACTTACTGGTCTGACAGAGACTGGAGGAACCCCTGAAACTATGGCTCCCAGACGCTTTGCTAAACCAGAACTGAAACCATTCCTGAAGCCTATTTTTCAGACAAAGATTGTTGTTGTTGTTAGGTGCCGTTGAGTTGGTTCTGACTCATAGCGAGTTTATGCACAACAGAACGAAACAGCATTCGGTCCTGCGCCATCTTCGAAACTGTTGTTATGCTTGAGCCCATTGTTGCAACCACTGTGTCAATCCATCTCATTGAGGGTCTTCCTGTTTTTCGCTGACCCTCTACTTTACCAAGCATGATGTCCTTCTCCAGGGACTGATCCATCCTGATAACATGTCCCAAGTATGTGAGATTAGACAGGCCTACAAAACAAAAAACAACACATTTGAGGAATGTTCAATCAAATATAGGAGACCAAATGGGCAGCTCCTGTCCAGAAGCAGGATGAGAAGGCAGGAAGAGTGAGGAACTGGATGAATGGACACAGAAAACCCGAGGTAGAAATGGCGAGCATGCTATCACACTTTGGGGATTGCAATCAATGTCACAACAGAATATGTGTATACTTTTTGAATGATAAATTAACTTGAGCTGTAAATCTTCATCTAAAGCACACACACACACATACACAAAGAATTGATGCCTTTGAACTATGGTGTTGGTGAAGAATATTGGATATACTATGGACTGCCAGAAGAATGAACAAATCTGTCATGGAAGAAGTATAGCCAGAATGCTCCTTAGAAGCGAGGATCATAAAATTTTAAGTACTTTGGACATGTTATCACGAGGGACCAGTCCCTGGAGAAGGACATCATGCTGTGTAAAGCAGAGGGTCAGTGAAAAAGAGGAAGTCCCTCAATGAGATGGATTGACGGTGGCTGCAACAATGGGCTCTAACATAGGAGCAATTGTTGAGCATGAGGCAGGACCAGGAAGTATTTCATTCTGTTGTACATAGGGTCGCTATGATTTGGAACTGACTCGATGGCACCTAGCAACAACAACAAATAATATAAACAGACCCATTTTTTTTGCTGCTTTTGTAGTTGTAAAATTATATAAACCACTTCATTTGCCATTTCACCCCCCCCCTTTTTATTTTTTACTGTTGTACAGTTTTATGGTAACAGTTACATTAGTCTGGTTGTGTAACCATTGCCCTTAGTTGATGCCAATTTTCCCATCACCATAGACAAAAATTCACTACTTCCCAGGTATTGATTTCCCACCCCCCCAGTAACCACTAGTAAGCATTGGTCTTTATATAATTGCCTACTCTTGTCTTTTCCTATAAGGGAGACCATACAAGATTTGTACTTTTGTTATTGACTGATTTCTCTCAGCATGTCTTCCAGGTTCACCATGTAGTAGCATGCATCAGGTCTTCATTTATCTTTCTGGCTGAGCAGTATTCCATTTTATGTATGAGCCCCACTTTGTTTATCCATTCATCTGTTGATGGGCACTTCGGTTGTTTCCACCTTTTCGCTATTATGGATAATAATGCAGTGGACATTGGGTACATATGTCTGTGTCATTGCTTTTAGGTCCCTAGGGTATATACCTAGGAGTGAAACTGCTGGGTCATATGGTAATTCTATTTTTAATTTTTGGAGGAATTGTCATACTGTTTTCCACAACAGTTGTACATTTTATAGTCCCACAAGAAGTAGACAAAGGTTCCAATCTCCCCACATCCTCGCCAATATTTGTTGTTTTCTGTTTTTTTGATCAATGCTAGTTTAGCAGGTGTGAGTTGGTATCTCATTGTAGTTTGATTTGCATCTCTCTAATGGCTAATGAAAATTACCAACTTTTCATGTGCTTGTTGGCCTGTTGAATATCATCTTTCTGAAGTGTCTGTTCATGTCCTTTGCACATTTTTTGATTGGGTTATTTGTCTTCTTGTTGCCAAGTTTTAAAAGTTTTATATATATTTTGGCTATTAGACCCCTATTGGATATATCTTTCCTGAAGATTTTTTCCCCGTTTATAGGTTGTCCTTTTACTTTTTTGATAAACTCTTTTGATGACCATAAGTATTTAATTTTTATGAGGTCCCATTTATCTATTTTGTCTTCTGCTGCTCTTGTGTTTGTAGTTGTGTTCGATAATCTATCATTAAAAAAAGTCAGGTCCTATAGTTTTGCCCCTATGTTTTCTTACAAGAACTTCATATTTACAGTTTCAGTTTTAACATTTAGGTCCTTGATCCATTTTGAGTTATTTTTTGTGTATGCTGTGAGGTATGGGTCCTGCTTCATTTGTCTGCATGTGGATATCCAATTTTGTCAGTAGCATTTGTTAAAGAGACTGTTCTTTCCTATTGAACAGACTTAGACCCCTTTCAAGAATCAGTTATCCATAGATGTATAGATTTATTTCTGGATTCTAAACCCTATTAAATTGGTCTATCTTTGAACCACTACCAGACTGTTTTAATTACTGTAGCTGTATAGCATATTTTGAAATTGAGAAGTATGAGACCTCCTACTTTGTTTTTCTTTTTCAAAATTGCTTTGGCTACTTGGAGCCTCTTTCCATATAAAGTTACTGATTAGTTTTTCCATTTCAGTAAAGAATGTTGTTGGAATTTTGATTGAGATTGCATTGAAGCTATAGATCTCTCTGGGTAGTATTGACATTTTCACAATATTAAGTCTTCCAGTCTGTAAGCATGGAATATCTTTCCATTTCTGTAGGTCTATTTTAGTCCCTTGTAGCAGTGTTTTAGTTTTCATTGTGTAAGCCCTTAGATTTATTCCTGTGTATGTTATTTTATTAGGTGCTATTGTGGTTTTTGGTTTATAGTATTTTGTTATGAGTCTCTTTATCTCAGTTAGATTTGTTGTAATGTCCCAGTTTCATTTCTTATTTTGGTTCTTTCCATCCTCTCAGTTTTTTTTTTTTCTTTGTCAGACTACCCAGTAGTTTGTCTATTTCACTGATTCTTTCAAAGAATCAACTTATGGTCTGTTGACTCTTTCTATTGATTTTCTATTCTCCGTTTCATTTATTTCTACTCTGATCTTTATTATTTCCTTTCTTCCGGTAGTGTTAGGCTTTTTTTACTCTTCTGTTTCCTCAAGTTGCAGAGTTAAGATATTGATTTGAGAGCTTTCTTCTTTTTTTAATAACTTATTTTATTTTTTATTGCTGTTGAGAATATACACAGCAGAACAGACACCAATTCAACAATTTCTATGTGTAGAATTCATTAACATTGGTTACGTTCTTCAAGTTGTGCAACCTTTCTCATCCTCTTTTCCTGAATTTTTCCTCTTCCATGAACATAAATCCACTGCCACCTAAGCTTCCTATCTAACCTTTAGAACTGCTGTTGTGAATTTGATCCCAAATAGATAGTTCTTTAAAAGAGCTCGATGCTCAGAGCAGAAACTCTTTACTGATTAAGCTAAACTATTGTTTGGTTTAAAGAAGACTTCAGAAGATTTTTTTTTTTTTTTCGGTTTGGCCTTTAAGGTTTAAAGATTATCTAGAGAGAATAGTTTTGATAAGTTCATCCAGCTTCTGGATCCAGAAAGTCTGGACTCCATGAAAATTTTAAATTCTCTTCTGCATTTTCCCCCTTTTGATCACGATTTTTCTATAGAATCTATGATCTAAATGTTTAGTAATGGTAGCATCATCCAGTTATTCTTGTCTCATGGCAAAGGAGGCCATTTTTCATGTAGGCAATCAACCACACATTCCAATTTCTCCTCCTATTTCTGACTCACCTTCTTTCTCTGTTGCTCTAGGTAAATAGAGACCAACTGTAGTAGCTTGGATGGCTGCTTGCTAGCTTTTAAGACACCAGGAATGAAACAACTAACTAGTAAGTAGAACAGAAGCATTAATCACAATATTAGGCCATTTAGCTGGTTTCTCCCGTGAAACTATGACTCTAAACCTCCAAACCAAGACATCAAAACCCATGAGGTGTTTAGTTGTCCATAAGCAGCCTCAACAGCTG
>NW_004443987.1:17232700-17241055 GCF_000243295.1 Trichechus manatus latirostris
ATACATACATATATATAATTTATATATATCACAACATTTACCAATTCAACTTTTTACAGGTGTACAATTTATTGACATCAATTACATTAGTCAGCTGTGCAAAACTTATCCTTAATGAATACAAATTTTCCATCACCATAAACAGAAGCTCAATGCTCCATAAGCAATAATCCCATGCTTCACCCCTCTCTCCTGTCCCTGGTAACCACTATGAAACTGATCTCTGTATATTTGCCTGTTCTTGTATTTTTATATAAGTGAGGTCATACAATATTTGTCCTTTTGTAATTGACTTATTTCACTCAGTATAATATGTTCAAGCTCCATCCAGGTTGTAGTGTGTATCAGGACTTTATCTCTCTTTCTGGCAGGGAAGTATTCCATTGTTTGTAGGTACGACATTTGGTTTATCCATTAATCCGTTGATGAGCATTTGTTTCCACCTTTTGGTTATTATAAATAGTGCTGCAATGAACATAAGTGTATATGTCTGTTTGCGTTACTACTTTCAAGTCTCTTGGGTATATTTTTAGCAGTGGAATTGCTGGCTCATATGGTAGTTCTATTTTTAGTGTTTTGAGGAACGACTACACTTTTTTCACAATGACTATAACATTTTGCATTCTCTTCTTATTTAATGTAGGCATTTATTGCTATGAATTCCCCTATGAGCACTGCTTTAACTGCATTCCATAAGTTTTGACATGTTGTGCTTTTGTTTTCATTTGATTCTAAGTATTATTTTATTTCTCTCTTGATATCTTCTATGACCTATTCATTTTTTAGTAGTTGTTATTTAGTTTGCATGTTTTTTTTTTCCTTATTCTTCCTGTTATCGATTTGTAGCTCCATTCCATTATGGTCCTAAAAGATACTTTGTATGCTTTCAATCTATTTTAACTTCATTGAGATTCTATTTGTGTCCTAGAAGCCCTGATGGTGCAGTGGTTAAGAGCTTGGCTGCTAACCAAAAGTTTCTTAGTTTGAATCCACCAGCCGCTCCTTGGAAACCCTATGAGGCAGTTCTATTCTCTCCTATAAGGTCGCTATGAATCAAAATCAACTCAACTGCAATGGGTTTGGTTTGATTTGGATAGTAAATGCCCAGATTGCTTTGAAAAGACTGTTGGTAGAATTATGGACATCAAAGGCAATTCTGGTGAGGGCTCAGAAGAAAGTGAGGACAGCCATAGAGAAAGTCTCTATCATCTTATAGAATACAAATGGCACCATCAAGCACCGTCAACAGAATGATGCTAGAAATGTGGACATTAACTGTACTTCTGATGAGGCTTTAAACAGAAATGATGAACATGTGATTGGATAATGGAGGAAGAGCAATGCTCTTTATGCAATGAAAAAGAACTCCTCTGAATCATGTTTAAATGTTTGGTGGTAGGAGGAACTTGTGATAAACTTGGTAATTGGCTGAAGAGATTTATAAGTAAGATCTTAAATGGGCAGTGTGGTTTCTCCTTGCTGCTTAAAGTAAAATGCCAGAGGAAAGAGATGGACTTAAAATGAATTGTAAGAAATGAAAAGAAAACTTAAAGATTTGGACAAATTTAATTTGCTTTAGATGAAGGTTTACAGAGCAAATTAGATTCTCATTAAACAATTAATACACATATTGTTTTATGACATGGGTTGCCAACCTCGTGACATGTCAACACTCTCCTCTTATCGACTTTGGGTCCCCCATTTCATTTGCCCAGATTTCCTGTCCCATCCTTTCTTCTCATCCATGCCCCTGGGCTGCTGTGCCCATTTAGTCTCATACATGGTTGAGCTACATGTATGATTGTTTTATGGGTCTGTCTAATCTTTGGCTGAAGGATAAACCTCAGGAGAGGAGTGACCTCAGTACTGTGTTAAAAGGGTGTCTGGGGGCCATACTCTTGGGGTTTCTTCAGTCTCTGTTAGATCAGTAAGTATGGTCTTTTTTTGTGAGTATCAATTTGGTCTACATTTTCTCCAGCTCTATCTGGGACCCTCTATTCTGATCCCTGTCACATCAGTTGGTGGTGGTAGCCAAGCACCGTCTAGTTGTGCTGGATTCAGTCTGGTGGAGGCTGTGGTAGTCGTGGTCCATTAGTCCTTTGGACTAATCTTTCCCTTGTGTCTTTGGTTTCTTCATTCTCCCTTGCTCCAGATGGGATGGGACCATTGGATTATCTTAGATGGCTGCCTACAAGCTTTCAAGAATGAGACGCTACTCACAAAGAAGGACGTAGAACATTTTCTTTATAAACTATGTTATGCTAAGTGAGCTAGATGTCCCCGGAGACCATCGTCTCCAGCCCTCAGCCTAGTAATTCGGTCCCTCCGGGAGTTTGGACGTGTCTATGAAGCTTCTATGACTTTGCCTTTGTCAAGTTGTGCTGACTTCCCCAGTACTGTGTACTGTCTTACCCTTCACCAAAGTTCCCACTTATCTATTGTCTAGTTAGTGTTTTCCCTCCCTACCCCTCCCCTCCCTCATAACTATCAAAAATTTTTCTTTCTTTGTGTCAACTTTTTCATGAGTTTTTATAATAGTGCTCTCATACAGTATTTGCCATTTTGTGATTGACTTATTTCACTTAGTATAATGCCCTCCAGATTCATCCATGTTGTGAGATGTTTCACAGATTCATCACTGTTCTTTCTCATCGCGTAGTATTCTATTGTGTGTATGTACTTAGTTTGTTTATCCATTCATCTGTTGATGGGCACTTAGGTTGTTTCCATCTTTTTGCTACTGTGAATAATGGTGCAATGAACATGAGTGTGCATGTCTATTTGTGTGACAGTTCTTATTTCTCTAGGTTATATTTCTGGGAGTGGGATTGCTAGATGGTATCATATTTCTATTTCTAGCTTTATAAGGAGGCGCCATATCGTTTTTCACAATGGTTGTACCATTTTGCATTCCCAGCAGCAGTGCATAAGAGTTCTAACTCCCCACAGCCGCTCCAACATTTGTTATTTTCTGTTTTTTTGATTCGTGCCAGTAATGTCAGGATGAGATGGTATCTCATTGTAGTTTTGATTTGCATTTATCTAATGGCTAGTGATCGCGAGCATTTCCTTATGTGTTTGTTAGCCGCCTGAATGTCTACTTGGTGAAGTGCATGTTCATGTCTGCTCATTTTGTAATTGGATTATTTGTCTTTTTGTTGTAAAGTTATTGGATTTTCCTATAGATTTTAGAGGTTAGACCTTTGTAGAATATGTCATAGCCAATTTTTTTCCCCCCAGTCTTTAGGTTCTTTTTTTTACTCTTTTGGTGAAGTCTTTTGATGAGCAAAAGTATTTAATTTTTAAAGAAGATTCCAGTTATCTAGGTTATCTTCTGGTGTTTGTGTGTTGTGAGTTATGGTTTGTGTCCTATTTATGCCAGATATTAGGACCTCTAGCATTGACCCTATTTTTTCTTCTAGAATCTTTATAATTTTTGGTTTTATATTTAGGTCTTTGATCCATTTTGAATTAGTTTTTGTGTATGGTGTGATCGTGTGAGTTCTGTTTCATTTTTTTACAGATGGACACCCATTTTTGCCAGCACTGCTTGTTAAAAAGAATGTATTTTCCCCATCTAATGGATGTTGGGCCTTTTTCGAAGATCAGGTGACTGTAGGTAGATGGATTTACATCTGGGTTCTCGATTCTGTTACATTGGTCAATGCATCTGCCATTGTACCAGTAGCAGGCTCTTTTGACTGCTGTAGATGTATAGTAGGTTCTGAGGTGAGGTAATGCAAATCCTCCTACTTTATTCTTCTTCTTCAATACTGCTTTTCTTCTCCGAGATCTCTTTCCTTTCCATATAATGATTAGTTTTTCCATCTCGTTAAATAATGCTGTTAGTATTTGAATCGGGATTGCATTGTATTTATAGATTGCTTTGGGTAGAATTGACATTTTCACAATGTGGAGTCTACCTATCCATGAGCATGGTATGTTTTTCCAATTATGTAGTTCTGTTTTGGCTTCTTGCAGTAGTGTTTAGTTTTCTTTGCATATATCTTTTACATCCATGGTTAGATTTATTCCTAAGTATTTTATTTTTTTAGGGGCTGTTATAAATGGTATTACATTCCTGATTTGCTCTTCGTAGTTCTCTTTATTTATGTATAGGAATACAACTGATTTTTATATGTTTATCTTGTACCCTGCTACTCTGTTGTATTTTTCTATTAGTTCCAGTATTTTTCTTGTGGACACTTTAGGGTTATCTATGTATACTAACATATCATTCTCAAATAAGGATAGTTTTTGCAATGGATTAATTACTTTTGTGTGTGGCCTTTCTAGCCATGGTCTTGTAACTCCCACCCAGGTGATTGTGTGATAGGGTAATTTTGGCCTACCAGGGGATTAGTTTTGCCTTAAAAAATAGTCAATTCCAGAGCAAAGAGGAGAACCTACCACCACCAAAGAAGGAGAGATCAGCAGCAGAGATCTGCAAGAGAGAGAGCAGTGGGCTTCCCGACCCATAGAGCAAGAAAACTGAGTGCCTTTGGGCAAAGACTAAGGGCTAGGGAGAAATCTATGCCTGACCCACAAATTTGGGACTTACCAGCCTCTACAACCATGTGAGCCATTTCCTTTATCCAGTTCATGAGTTCTGTGAGACATTGCAGGGACTTAGGGAACCCAAAGACAGGAGGGAGATTACTGAGGTGAGAAGGAATAGTTGATGTGAGAGATGATGGAGTAGTACAGCATCTTGGAAAAGTTGGACATTTGGAACATCTTTAACTTCCACCTCATAGGAACCAGCTTTGTGCTGATCCTTATAAAAGAAATTATTCGTTTAGTTTTACTTCTTCTTTACCAATTTGGATGCAGTTTCTTTTTCTTGCCTTATTACTCTAGCTAGGACTTCTGGCACAATGTTAAATAGGAGTGGTGGTAGACGGCATCCTTGTCTGTTCCTGTTCTCAGGAGGAAATGTTTTCAGACTCTCTCTGTTGAGAATGATGTTGATGGTTGGTTTTGTATAGAAGCCCTTTTCTTTTATTTATGTGGTGGATTACATTGATTGACTTTCTAATGTTGAACCATCCTTGCATACCTCTTATGAATCTCACTTATTCGTGGAGTATTTTTTTAATATGATGTTGAATTCTATTGGCTAGAATTTTTGCATCTATATTCATGAGAGAAATTGGTCTGTAATTTTCTTTTTTTATAGTGTCTTTGCCTGGTTTTGGTATAAGTGTTATGCTGGCTTCATAGAATGAATTTGGAAGTATCACTCCCTTTTGTATGTTCTGAAATATTTTGAGTAGTACTGGTATGAACTCTTCTCTGAATGTTTGGAAGAATTCTCCAGTGAAGCCATCAGGGCCAGGGATTTTTTTTGTTGGTTTTTTTTTTTAATTACCTTTTCAGTCTCTTCGCTTGTTATGGGTCTGTTCAGATTTTCTAACTCAGTTGGTGTTAGTTTAAGTAGGTAGTGTGTTTCTAGAAATTTGTCCATTTCCTCTAAGTTTTCAAATTTGGTGGAGTATATTTTTTTCATAGCACTGTTATGATCCTTTTTATTTCAGTTGGGTCTGTTGTAATGCCCCCCCCCATTTCATTTCTTATTTGGTGATTTGCATCCTCTCTTGTTTTTCTTTTATCAGTTTAGCTGATGGTTTGTTGATTTTGTTGATACTTTCAAAGAACCAACTTTTCAACTTGTTGACTGTTTCTATTGGTTTTCTATTCTCTATTTCATTTATTTCTGCTCTGATCTTTATTATTTCCTTTCTTCTGGTGGCTGTGGGCTTCTTTGGCTGTTCTCTTTCTATTTGTTTGAGTTGCACTGCTAACTTTTTTATTTTGTCCCTTTCTTCTTTTTTTACATGTACCTCTATTGCTATAAATTGTCCTCTGAACACTGCCTTTGATGTATCCCAAAAGTTTTGGTATGATGCATTTTCATTCTTGTTTGATTCTAGGAATTTTTTTATTCCACCTTTGATTTCTTCTATTACTCAGTGGTTTTAAAGCAAGGTGCTGTTCAATTTCCATGTATTTGATTTTTTCCCTTGCTCTTCCTGTTATTAATTTCTACTTTGATGATGTTGTGATCAGAGAGGATACTTTGTATTATCTTAATGCTTTGGATTTTGTTGAGGGTTGCTCTGTGGACTAAGATGTGGTCTATTCTGGAGAACGTTTCATGTGCATTGGAAAAGAATGTGTACTTTGCTGCTGTTGGGTGGATTGTTCTATATATGTCTGCGAGGTCAAGTTGGTTGATTGTGGCCTTTAGATCTTCTGTATCTTTGTTGAGCTTCTTTCTATATGTTCTGTCCTTCACTGAGAGTGGTATGTTGAAATCTCCTTCTATTATTGTGGAACCGGTAATTTCTGTTCTCAATGCTGTTGGAGTTTGTTTTATGTATTTTAGAGCCTTGTCACTGGGTTCGTATTAATTATTGTAATGAACTCAGGGTGGATTGTCCCTTTAATCATTATATAATGTCCTTCCCTGTCTTTTATGATCGATTGTGTTTTAAAGTCTATTTTATCTGAGATTAGTATTGCCACTCCTACTCTTTCTTGATTACTGTTTGCTTGATATATATTTTTTCCATCCTTTGATTTTTAATATATTTGTGTCTGTTTCTAAGGTGTGTCCTGTAGACATCATATTGATATATCCTAGTTTTTAATCCATTCTGCCACTCTCTGTCTCTTTATGGGCATGTTTAAGCCATTTATGTTCAGTGTGATTATTGATAGGCATTAAGTTTACTGCTGTCATTTTGTAGTGCTTTTTCTGTTGTGGTGCTGACGTTTTCTTTGTTCCTCTTACTCTCCTGTGCTAAATGCTTTTTGTTTGTGGATTTTTTTTTAGTTTCTTTTGTTTTTGTAGATTTTTTGTTTACTGAGACTTTTTTTTTCTTTATTTTGATGAGTAGGCATGTTAACTTTCTTTGTGGTTACCTTGAAATTTACTCCTATTTTCCTAAGTTTAAACCGATCTTTTATTACTTGATATCACCTTGACTTCCTCTCCATTTGAAAGTTCTATATCTACACCATTTATTCCCTCTTTTTTATTGTTCTGATGTCATTATCATTTACAGATTGATGTCTCAGGTTCCCTGTTGTAAATCTTTTAGTTTTGTTTAATCCTTGAGAGTTCATTAACCTGATTAATAGCTGGCTGATGATGTTTTGTGTCCTAGATTCAGGTTGTTGTCTGATATTGTTTGTTCTCTAACCAAAGGACTCCCTTTAATAATTCTTTGGTTTTTTACATATTCCTTTAATTTCTGTTTATCTAGAAATGTCCTAATTTCACCATCATTTTTTAGTGAGAATTTTGCAGGGTATATTATTCTCAGTTGGCAATTTTTCTCTTCCAAGGTTTTGAATATGTCATCCCATTGCCTTCTTGCATACTTGTTTCTGCCGAATAATCATAGCTTAGTCTTAGTGTTTCCTCTTTGTATGTAACTCTTTTTCTGGAGCTGCTCTCAGGATTCTTTCTTTGTCTTTGGTTTTAATGAAAGTGATTATGTCTTCATAACTTTCTTTTGGAGTCTATCCTATAGGGGTTGGTTGAGCTTCGTGGATGGTCTCCTTTCATCTTTTATGATATTATAGGAGATTTCTGTAAGCAAATCTTCAGTGAACCTCTGTGTTTTCCATTTTCTCCCCCTGTTCCGGAACTTTGATTATACAAAAATTTTTGCACTTGATTGTATCCCACATTGTTCTCAGGATTTCTTCATTTTTCTTCATTCTGTTCTCTGATATTTCCTCAAAGTGGTATCCAAAGAATTGTCTTCAATTTTGCTGATCCTGTCTTCCATTTCTTCAAATTTGCTCCTAAAGCCTCCTATTGCATTGTACACTTCTGAAATCTTGTTTTTGATCTTTTGGATTTCTTTTTTATTTATAATTTTTTATTGTACTTTAGATGAATATTTACAGAATAGTTTCTCACTGAACAGTCAGTACACATATTGTTTTATGACATTGGTTAACAACCCCATGACCTGTCAATGCTCTCCCTTCTCTAACTTGGAGGACCTTCTTTTTTGGTGAAAATATGCCTAGCCAAAGTTACACCATTTCAAAACTTTCTACATGTACAATTCAGTGACATTGATTACATTCTTCCAGTTGTGCTGCTATTCTCACTATCCTTTTCCAGATTGCTCCACCACTATTATCTTCAACTCACTGCCCCATATAGGCTTCCCATCAAAACTTTGTAGTTGCTGTTGTCAATTTGATCCCACATAGATAAACGTTTACATGAGTTTTTTACAGTAGAGGTCTCATACAATATTTGTCCTTTTGTGATTGACTTATTTCACTCAGCATAATGTCCTCCAGTTTCATCCATGTTATGAGATGCTT
>NW_004443987.1:17241853-17253565 GCF_000243295.1 Trichechus manatus latirostris
TGTCATCCCATTGCCTTCTTGCCTGCATGGTTTCTGCCGAATAATCTGAGCTTAGTCTTATTGTTTCTCCTCTGTATGTGACTTTTTTTTTCTCTTGAGCTGCTCTCAGGATTCTTTGTTTGTTTTTGGTTTTAGCGAGTGTGATTATGATATGCCTTGGTGATTTTCTGTTGGGGTTTATCCTGTATGTGGTTCATTGAGCTTCTTGGATGGCCAGCTTTTCATCTTTCATGATATTGGGGAAGTTTTCTGTCAGCAGTTCGTCAATGGTCCTCTCTGAGTTTTCTGTTTTCTCCCCTGTTCTGGAAGTCTGATCACTCACAAATTTTTGCTTTTGATTGTATCCTACATAATTCTCAGGGTTTCTTCATTTTTCTTTGTTCTTTTTTCTGATTTTTCCTCAGCGTTGAGTCCAAGTGTTTGTCCTCAATGTCACTGACCCTATCTTCCATCACTTCCAACCTGCTCCTCAGCCCTTCTATGATACTGTTCATTTCTGAAATCTTTTTATGTATCTTTGGATTTCTAATTGTTGTTTTTGTATGATTTCTAGTTGTGAATATATTTTAGCATTTTATTCCTGTGTTATTTTCTTGAATTCTTCCTTTTTTTGTCTGTATTTTCCATGAATTTGTCTACTTTTTCCTCATTTTTGTCTGCTTTTTGCTTCAACTCTTGGATAATTCTGAGCATTGGAGATTTGAATTCCATATCAATTAGGTCTAGTGCCTTTTCTTTTGCTGGAAGGTCATCTGGTGTTTTATTTTGGATGCCTACTGGAACCATCCTGTCCTATTTTTGTAAATGTTTTGGTATTGTCTGCTGTCTTTGGGGCATTCTGTGGTTATTTTCCCCGTTTATTGATTGTAGATATGTTTGTTTTGTCCTGATTTTTTGTTTTATTTGGTTATGTTGGAGCAGGCGGACCATGCCTTCTTTGTTGTTTCCTCGTCTGTGGGCACTATACATTTCACCTCCTTCTCCAATGGGCAGGGTCAGTCACTCAGGTATAGTACAGCAGGGCAGCTTCAGCTGAAGGGAAGTTGCTGGGATGGGTTGTTTGTGGCACGTACCAGGATGACAGTGCGGACCAGGAATCAGTGCAGGGCAGGTTCCTGCAGGCCGTGCTTGTGCTGCTTGGGAGTGTGAAGTTCAGCACACCATGCAGGTAGGCAGGAATGAGGAGGGAGATTGTGATGTGTGGAGATAAGATGAGTATGGGAAAGAAGGGAGAGAGGATAGATGAACAGGAGCCTAAAACATACACACAAACAAAAAAGATTGCTAAGGGAGCTTGCTATTGGAGTAGAGATATGAGAGACTGAGAAACGGGGAAAAACAAAATGAAAAAAATGGTAAAAGTAAAAAATGAATAAATCAAGAAACTGGAAATGAAGAAAGACAAAAAGGGAATAAGAAAGAGAAGAAAACAAAACAAAGAAACAAAAAAAACCAAAAACAAGAAAAAAGAAATGCCCCCAAGTATGTCTCTGTCTGTCTGTGCAGAGTAAGGGAGTAGCTCCCAAGCCATGCGGTACTTCTTGGCTAGAAGGGGCTCCCAAGTCAAGAAAACAAAAAAGAAAACAAACAAATCAAAACAGAACAAACAAACAAAAAAGCCTGAGGGGTCCCACCAGCATGGCAGCATGGGCCGGGAAGCAGTTTCACAGTCAACCAGTGTTTCGCAGCCTTTCAGGAAGAAGCAAAGTTTGTGCACGGAGCCAGCTATTTGAGAGAAAGTAGGGGGAGGTGGTGAGAGGTAATGAAGAAATCTAAAGAAGTGGAAAAAAGGAACAGCAGCAGCCAACAAAAGGCACTCAGGGAGCCAGCCAGTGCGGGTGGGTAGATTCCAAGCAACACTGTGGTGAAGCTGGTGTTTCCCAGCCAAGAGACTGTGGCTGCAGGAAGCAGAGGAGGCTAAGTGGGAGTGAAGAAGTGTAGGCGGTGGGAAAGCCCATATCACTGTTTACTGGTTGTTCTGTCTCCTGCTGGAAGGTCCGTGAAGCTGCTTTCTTATAGCCCCTGTTAGCTGATCTCTGATAGAAGTCCAAGATGGCGGATCCATGCTGTAGTAACTGAGAGTGGACCTCTGCATGTATCTCTACTAGCTCTCTGTTCTTGGTCAGTTTCTTATTCCATTCAGTGCTTGGCTGAGTTCTTTATTTCTACATTTGATGCTTAGGGTTTCAGGATTGACGTGTAACTCTGTTTGACTTATTTTTTCTGATCTTTGTGTGGAGGGATAGTGTGGTGCTTCTGACTATAGCACCATGTTGTCCGGAAGTCTTCTTGTTTGTTTTTTGCATTTCTAATTGCTGTTTTTGCATGATTTCTAGTTGTTTATTTTTTTTTTACACTTTGTTCCTGTATTATTTTTCTGAATTCTTCCATTGTTTTGTCTATGTTTTCCCTGATTTTGTCTGTATTTTCCAGGACTTTGTCTATTTTTTCCTCATTTTTGTCCGTGTTTTCCTTCATCTCTTTCCTAATCTCTTGGAGAGCCCTAAATATTAGACTTTTGAATTCCCTAGCAGGTAATTCCTGTGCCTTTTCTTCTACCAGAAGGTCATCTTTTGTTTTATTTTGATCACTTAGTGGAGCCACCCTGTTGTGTTTTTAAATACGTTTTGACATTGTGTTCTATCTCTGGGACATTCAGAAATTATTTTCTTCATTTATTGATTGTAGATTTGTTGGTTTTGTCCTGCTCATTTGTTTTATTTGGTTATGTCTGGAGAGATGAGCTGAGTGTGTTTTGTTGCTTGCTCATATGTGGGCACAATACTTCTCACCACCTTGTCCAGGTGGGCCAGGCTGGTCACTCAGTTGTGGTGCAGCAGGGCAGGACCGGTAGGGGGCGGGGTGGGGACAGTCATTTGTGACATGAACTGGGGCCAGCAGAAAAAAGAGGGAAACAGAAGCAAAAAAATAAAGAAAAAAAGTAAATAATATAGCAGCATGGTGTGATTCGGCTGGTGGGGCCACGGCAGACCCAGGGAGGCCGTGTGCTGTTGGCTTTCTAGTGGACCAGTGCAACTTGTTCTATTGAGAAGGTGCATGGGCAGCACACAGGGCTAAGTGGGTGGGAGAAAGGAAAGGAAAGAAGGCAATGAGAGAAGAAACAAAAACAACAACAAAAATATGATGCTGAGGGAGCCTGCCGTTGGATGCTGGCTATAATCGGGGTGGCAGCTTGCTGGTGCCTCTTGCTGAGTGGTGACACATGGCCCCTAAGGGAAGTGTGGAGGCAGTGCAGGGATTAGGTTGGAGGTACAAGGAAAAGGGAGAAGGGGAAAGAGAAATAAAAATAAAAATAAAAATGTGGCCCTGAGTGAGCCAAGCCTGTGGGGACATCACAGACCCTGAGAGTCTGTGTGACAGTAGCCCTTTGAGAAGTGGGGGGGGCAGCACATGGGGCTAGGTAGGTAGGAGAAAGGAAAAGAAGGAAAGGAGAGAGAGAACAAAAACAACAAAAAAGAGAAGGAAAAAATGGCTCTGAGGGAGCCAGCCGGGGATGGCAGCTCAGATGAGGGGAGGCTGTGTGCTAGTGGCTCTCTAGCTGAGTGATGCAACGTGGCCCTTCAAGAAAGAGCAAGGGTGGCACACTGGGCTAGGTGTGTGGGAGAAAGGAAACGAAGTGGAGAGAGAGAGAGAAGAAACGGAAAAAAAAAGAACAAAGGAAACAAACTAAAAAAATATGTCACTAAGGGAACCTGCTGGTGGAGGTAATGCAGACCCGGGGAAACCATGTGATGGTGGCTCTCTAGCTGAGCAGTGTGGCATGACCCTTGAGGGGGAAGGGAGGGTGCATGGGTCTAGGTGGGCAAGAGAAAGGAAAAGAAGGAAAGGAGAGACAGAAAACCAACCAACCAACCAAACAAACAAAAAATATGGCACTGAGGGAGCCAGCCAGTGGGGATGGCACGGACCTGGGGACGCTGTGTGCTGGTGGCTGTCTAGCTAAGTGGTTTGGCACGGTCTGTTGAGAAGGAGCAGGGGGTGGTGCACAGGACTATGTGGGGGGTGGGAGAAAGGAAAGGAAGGAAGGGAGAGAGAGAGAGAGAGAGAAGGAACAAAAAAAGCCAAAACGAAAACAACAACAATAATAATAATAAACATATAGTGGTGGAGGAATCGATCACTGGGGTGGGGGGGAACCCAGGCAGCAGTGAGCTGGTGTCTCTCTGGCTTACCAACTATGTCCCATTGGAAAGCAGCAGAGGCCGCGCAGAGGGAAGAAGGGTGGAGGTGGGAAAGCGTGTATCCCTGGTTACTGGGTACTCTGTCTCCTGCTGGGAGCTCCATGATGTTGCCTTCCCATACTCCCTGTCCACCATTCTTGGCAGCTGAGGTGTCCAAGATGGCATGTCCATGTTGTCTTAGCTGGTAGGGGACCTCTACTCTGTAGCTCTCCTGGTTCTCTCTTATCTGTCAGATTCTTTTTCTATTCAGTGCTTGATGGAGTTCTTTATCCCTTCATTTGACACTTAGGGATCCAAGATTGACATTTGTATTTGTTTTACTTAGTTTTTCAGGTCTTTGCTGCAGAAGGACTGCATGGTGCTTCTGTCTATAGTGCCATGTTCACATTTGGACAATTCTGATGTACAAACTCAGGACACATGTTCCAGAATTTTCACCATGGATGTGGCTACACAATCTTTTTAAAAGAGATTAAGCCTCTGACTGCTGGTCTAACCAACTACCACAGCAGAAAACCAATCAGCTTAGTCTGACATAGACAGAGATAGGACGAAAGGAAGGAAAGCTGTTTGCCCCTTGGAATTCTACAAGCAGGAAACAGACCAAAGTAGTTACATCTATCGTTGTCCAAGAAAAGAAAAGGACCATCCCTGGAGAAGTTTGGAGATCAGCAGAACTGTTGGAAGGATCATGAGAAGCAGGGCTGACTCGGTTTCAAATGGTGGAGCCACAGCCTCCCACGTTTCAAAGAGTCAGCTCTACATCAAGTCCATTCAGGAGTGTGGGGCTGCTGTTCAGTTCGGCTAACAGGATGGGGCCACCTCCCAAAGCCGAGGGGGTAAGGTTGTTATAACCAAGGGACAAAAGAATGAGTCCTGCTGAGGCCAATAGGGTGGGGTCACCAGTCAGATGGACTAGGAGGAGGGGGCTCCCCAAAGCTGAGAAAGTAGAGCTGCCATGCCAGTCAGCCTGGAAGGTGGAGCTGAAGCACAGGGCAGAGGGGCCTCCATGCAGAATACAGAGAATGTGGTCAATAACCAGATTCTGAAGGGCCAGGCTATTGCTCAGATTGTCTCAGAGAACAGACGATTATTTTCAAGCCTTGAGAGTTAATGTTTGTTCTGCTGGTGCCCATTATCCCTTCTTTCCTTCCAATTGCTCCTGTTCCTAATGGAAATGTCTACCTTATGTCTGTGCCATCATTGTACTTTGAAAGCAGATAATTTGTATTCTAGATTTCACAACTTCAGAGATGAAGAGGAGATTTGCCTCAGGTTTAATTATGCCTCAGGTCTCACCTATATTTGATTTAGATGATTCAGAAAATGAGATTTTGGACTTGGAGTTTGGGATGATGTGATGGGGTGACTGTGTTTTATTATTTTTTTATTGTGCTTTAGGTGAAAGTTTAGAGCTCAAGTTAGTTTCTCATACAAACCATTATACACACATTGTTATGTGACCCTAGTTGCTATCCCTTTAATGTAACCGCACATCCCTCCTTTCTGCCCTGATTTCCCGTGTCCATTTAACCAGCACCTATCCCATTCTGCCTTCTCATCTCGCCTCCGGACAGGAGCTGTCCATTTAGTCTCTTGTATCTACTTGAACTAAGAAGCACATTATTCACGAGTATCATTTTATGTCTTATACTCCAGTCTATTCTTTGTCTGAAGAGTTGACTTCAGGAATGGTTTTAGCTCTGGGTTAGCAGAGAGTCTGGAGGCCATGTTTTCCGGGGTTCTTCCAGTCTCAGCCAGACCATTAAGTCTGGTCTTTTTACTGAATTCTGCAGCCCACTTTTCTCCTGTGCCTTCATAGACTCTCTGTTGTGTTCCCTGTCAGGGTGGTCATTGGTGGTTTTCAAAGTACTGATTGAAATAATTTATTGAAGCAACCATACCAAAATCAAACCAAACCCGTTGCCGTCGAGTCGATTCAGACTCATAGCGACCCTACAGGGCAGAGTAGAACTGCCCCATAGGGTTTCCAAGGAGCAGCTGGTAGATTCGAACTGCTGACCTTTCTGGTTAGCAGCCGAGCTCTTAACCACTGAGCCCCCAGGGCTCCGAAGCAACCGTACATGCAGATAATAGTGACTATTGTTTAAATGAAACAGCTTCGTAGGGGCATATTCTTTTGAAATGTAATTTCTGTTTAATGTCCATTTTCTACTTTCAAAATCAGTGACTAAAATGTCAGAAAATAAAAAACAAAAGAAATGTCAGAAAATAAGGGAATGCTTAATCTTCAGAGAAAACAAAAATCTTGTAAAATATATATTTTGTGTATGTTGCTTGTTTTTCTATTCCCAAAGTTTTTTAAAGTGCTTCAATAAATATTTTACCAGGGCACTTCACGCCAACTTAGGATCTTTCTTTCTTATAAGTTCACTAATTAAACTTTATTACATTTTCAAGGCATCTAGGTAATATTATTGATTTTGTTATGTGTCAAGTAAGACCCCAAAAAACACAAGTGACTTAATCAAAGGAAGCCATGTGGGTGGTGTCACAGACTGATACTAAAAGTCAGAATCTGGCAGTTGTAATTTGTCATCACACCTGTTCTGATATGTGTGAAAATTGAAAAATTTTCAGATTAATATTTTCAGTCAGGACATTTATATCTGTAGATTTCACCTAAAGGAGTTAGACAGTTAAAAAATAACTTGAAATAATATTTTTTTACAAACAAAAGGTCCTGGTGATAACTGTAAAACATGACAATAATTTATTTTAAAATGAATATTTCAATTTCTCTTGTAAATTCAAATTATATATCTAATTGCCCTTTGGTTTTTATTTGTCTATGGAATGTTAGAAATAACTGCTATAACAAATATTGCTACTTGACAACACACAAACTAGGTTACATTAATTTTCAGCTGTACACTCAGAATAGCAACTAAAAAAAATGTGTAAATAACCTTTTTTTCCTCACTGGATGAAGCTATATATAATCAACAAGTTTGCTTAGCAATATCATTTGCAAGGTATTAAATTGATATAATATGCCTTTTGTGCAGACCCATGGAAACATTGCTTTGATGCCAAAACAAAAATAATGTTGTGAAGTTTGATCCATTTTTAATTACACAGTGTACAGTAGCAAAGTGAATGGAAAAGTAGGAGCTATCATGGATAAAAACAAATAAAACCTTTCTACAAACTGAAAAAAATCCTAATACAGCTTAAAGAAAGGACATGTGCCAAAAGAAGCAAACCCGTTGCCGTCAAGTCGATTCCCACTCATACCAAACCTATAGGACACAGGAGAACTGCCCCATAGGGTTTCTAAGGAGTGCCTGGTGGATTCGAACTGCTGACCTTTCGGTTAGCAGCTGAACTCTTAACCACTACACCACCAGGTCCTAAAAATAATTGAATGAAATTAAAACGAATTCCAAATGTATTCTACATGCACTTATTTATATTTAAAAGCAGCAGTTGCTGTTTACAACGTGAGTAGAAAACATTGCAGCTCCAAACAATAGGATTATTTTGTATTTATTAATGACCAAAATACATGTGAGATAATAAAACTAAAATGGAAATTGATCCATGCCCTGTAATAATATTACTAGGAATTTAAAGACATGAGTAAAATATTCTTGTTAAAAAAATAACTGATTTTATCTTCCTATAGGATACCCAAACTGTTCTTTAAAGTCAGTTGCATTATGAAAAGAAATAGACCCTATAGAAATTATTAGCAGAGGCAGGGCCAAGATGGTGGATAGTCAGTCGCTTCCAGTGTTCTCTCTTACAACAAAGACCTGAAAAAACAAGTGAATCGATTATATACGACAATCTATGAGCCCTGAACATCAAAGGCAAAGTTGAGGAATCAGACTGAGTGGCGGGGGAGGGAGAGATGGTTCTGAAGCAGCGAGGAGTTGCCAGACCTGACCTGGCAAGAGCCTGAGCCCTTCAGCCCAGATCAGCTCGTGGTAAGCAGTGAGGCAGGCAAGCAGCAGCACCCGGGAGGTGTTTTTCTGCACCAGGAGAGACCCAGCAGCAGAGTCTACTCGGCCATCCAGAACCAGTGAGAAACAGCCATCAATCTGCAAAAGATACGTACTTGCGTCCGGCCTACCATGCAGATCAACAACACCCCCCTTATGGAAAAACTTCTATCCAATTAACCTCCCTGCTCCCTGCTCTGCACTGGGTCCCGGACTGGCTTCAGCAATTGCCCAGTCCCCTGGACCCGTCAAGTGCCCAGATCCATTCTCCTCACCTTAGAGAGTGAACAAATTAACGAACGGGAAAAAATAATCTGCTGGCTCCTCTAAGCCAGGAACTCAGGGTAGGCACAGCTCTTTTGCCTAGGCACAAGCATAAGGGATCCACAGACTTTGAGTCCCTTTCCTCCTGCATAGACATGTGTGGGCCCATTTCAACAGCATAGGCCCTCATTACCACAGTACAACAGGGTACATACCTGAAGTCTAACTTCAACTGTTTCAGCTGTGAAGTGGCAGGTTCGTGACATTTGACACTGCTCTGCCCATTAAGCAAGGTCTTCACCTACCCACATCAGGGGCCTGAGGACTTGTGGCTCCATCTACGCCACCTAGCCACCTGAAACAGGGGCCTAAGAATAAGAGGTGGCCCCCAGTCCTTACAACCAACAGCACTGGGTGCTCATAGTCTGGTTGCAAAACCCACTCATCTATGCGCTGTAGGGAACAGGGACACACACTCCTTCTGGACACTCAGGGGTGGCCGTCGGCCCCTTCCCTTGCTCATCCTGTGTCCCCCTGCTGCAGCCTGATGCCTGTGCCTGCACCAATCACTCATGCCTCTCTAGAACTCTAGATGAGAGCCTACACCACACACTTGGTTGCCGACTACCTGGACACCTGAGCTGAATCCATACAGGAGGAGTGGGCAGACCCCTAGGCTCACATACTTAGTGGTAGGTCTGGCCACATGGGGACAGGACATTGCAGCTTCAAGGGTGCTGGTGACTGGGCTAGCTCACACGACCAGCCTATTTGGGCATATCAAAACAAGAAGCTAGGGCACAGTAAGAAAACATAAAATAAATAAATACACTAACTTACTGATGGCTCAGAGACAACAGTCAATATCAAGTCACATAAACAGGCAGTCCATGATGGTTTCAGCAAGCTCTCAAAATAAACAATCTAGAAATTTTCCAGTGGAAGAAAATTTCTTGGAATTACCAGAGGCAGAATACAAAAGATTAATATATAGAACTCTTCAAGAGATTAGGAAGAAAACTAAGCAAAATGCAGAACACGCAGTAGAGGAAATTAAAAACATTAGAGAAGAGCATAATGACAAATTTAACAGGCTGCAAGAATCCATAGACAGACAGCAATCAGAAATCTAGAAGATTAACAATAAAATGTCAGAATTAGACAACTCAAAAGAAAGTCATAGGAGCAGAAGTGAGACAATGAAGTTAGAATTAATGAGATTGAAAATAAAGCACTTGACATCAACTTATTTGCGGAAAAATCAGATAAAAGGATTTAAAAAAATGAAGAAACCCTAAGAATTATGTGGGATTCTATAAAGAGTGATTGGAGTACAAGAAGGGGGGGGGGAACAGAAAATACAGAGAGAATTGTTGAAGATTTGTTGGCAGAACTTTCCTGCTATCAAGAAAGATGACAAGATATCTATCAAAGATGCTCATCGAACCCCACATGAGGTAGATCCCAAAAGAAAGACACCAAGACATATTATAATCAAACTTACCAAACCAAAGATAAAGAGAGAATTTTAAGAGCAGCAAGGGATAAAAAAAAAAAAAATCATCTACAAAGGAGAGTCAATTAGAATAAGCTCGGACTGCTCAGCAGAAACAAGGCAGGCAAGAAGGCAGTGGGATAACATATATAAAGCCTTGAAGGAAAAAACTGCCAAACAAGAATTACATCCAACAAAACTGACTCTCAAATATGATGGCAAAATTAGGGCATTTCTAGATAAACAAAAGTTTAGGGAATTTGCAAAAACCAAACCAAAATTACAAGAAATATTAAAGGGAGTGTCTTAGTCATCTAGTGCTGCTACAACAGAAATACCACAAGTGGATGGTTTTAACGAAGAGAAGTTTATTTCCTCACAGTTAAAGTAAGCTAAAAGTCCAAATTCAGGGCATCAGCTCCAGGGAAAGTCTTTCTCTGTCAACCTTCTCATCAGTGTTCCCCTGGACTAGGAGCTTCTCGGCGCAGGGACCCCGGTCCAAAGGACGCGCTCTGCTCCTGGCACTGCTTTCTTGATGGTATGAGGTCCCCCTGTCTCACTGCTCACTTCTCTCTTTTATATCTCAAGAGATTGCCTCAGGACACAATCCAGTCCTGTAGATCAGGTCCTGCCCTACTAACACAACCATCCTCCCTCATTAACATCATAGAGGCAGGTTTATAACATACAGGAAAATCACACAGCACCAGGAATCATGGCCTAGCCAAATTGATACACACATTTTTTGGGGGACATAATTCAAACCATGACAGGGAGTCCTCCAGTTAGAAAATCAACAACATCAGATAAAAACCCAAGATTAGAACACAGGACAGAGCAACCAGCTATCAACTAAGGTATGGAAGTCACAAAAATACATCAAAGCTAAAACACTGAAAATAGTGAAACAGATGTCAATATGTAAAAGATGACAACATTAAAACAAAAAACAGGGACTTAAAAAATGTAGACATAGATTTTTCATATGGAGCGGAAGTCAAGGTGATATAAAGAAATAAATACTGCTATAAAGTTAGAAAAATAGGGGAAAATATTAAGGTAACCACAAAGGAAACTAACAATCTTACAAGTCAAAATGAAAAACAAGAAAAATATAAAGACTCAGCAAACACAGAATCAACAACAATGAAAAAATTGAAAAGAAAATACATACAGAAAAGCGACTCAGCACAGAAAATTAAGTGGACCAAAGAAACTGTGAACAACACCCGCAAAAAAATGTCAAAATGACAACACTAAACTCATACCTATCAATAATTACACTGAATGTAAATGGAAAAAATGCACCAATAAAGAGACAGAGAGTGGAAGATTGGATTAAAAAAAACAGGATCCATCTATAGGCTGCCTACAAGAGACACACCTTAGACTTAAAGACACAGACTAAAGCTCAAAGGATGGAAAAAAATATATCAAGCAAACAACACTCAAAAAAGAGCAAGAGTGGCAATATTAATCCCTGACAAGGTAGACTTTAGAGTAAAATCCACCACAAAGGCTAAGGAAGGACACTGTATAATGACTAAAGGGTCAATACACCAGGAGGACATAACTATAATTAACATTTACACACCCAATGACAGGGCTCCAAAATACATAAAACAAACTCTAACAGCTCTGAAAAGAGAGATAGACAGCTCCACAATAGTAGTAGGAGACTTCAATACACCACTTTTGGTGAAGGACAGAACATACAGAAAGAAGCTCAACAAAGACACGGAAGAGCTAAATGCTACAATCATCTAACTTGATCTCATAAACA
>NW_004443987.1:17253665-17254971 GCF_000243295.1 Trichechus manatus latirostris
ACCAGAAGAAAGGAAATAATAAGAATTAGAGTAGAATTAAATGAAATAAAGAATAAAAAAACAATTGAAAAGATCAACAAAATCGATAAACCACTGGCCAAACTGACAAAAGAAAAACAGGAGAGGAAGCAAATAACCTGTATAAGAAATGAGATGGGACATATCAAAAGAGATCCAACTGAAATTAAAAGAATCATAAAGAAATACTATGAAAAATTGTACTCTTACAAATTTGAAAAGCTAGAGGAAATGGACAAATTTCTAGAAACTCACTACCTACCTAAACTAACACAGAGGTAGAACAACTAAATAAACCCATAACAAAGAAGAGACTGAAAAGGTAATTAAAAAACTCCCAACAACAAAAAAAAGCCTTGGCCAGGATGACTTCACTGTAGAATTCTACCAAACTTTCAGAGAAGAGTTAACACCACTACTACTAAAGATATTTCAGAGCATAGAAAAGGAAGGAATACTCCTAAACTCATTCTATGAAGCTAGCATAACCCTGATAACAAAACCAGCTAAAGACACCACAAAAAAAGAAAATTATAGACCAATAGCCATCATGAACATTGATACAAAAATCCTCAACAAAATTCTAGCCAATTAAATTCAACAACACATCAAGAAAATAATTCACCATGATCAAGTCGGATTTATACCAGGTATGCAGGGATGGTTCAACACTAGAAAAACAATCAATGCATTCCATCACATTAATAAAACAAAAGACAAGAACCACATGATCTTATCAATTGATGCAGAAAAGGCATTTCATAAAGTCCAGCACACGTTCATGATAAAAACTCTCAGAAAAATAGAATTAAAGGGGAAATTCCTCAATATAATTAAGGGCATTTATACAAAGCCAACAGCTAACATGGTCCTAAATGGAGAGAATTTGAAAGCATTCCTTTTGTGAACAGGAACCAGACAAGGATGCCATTTATCACCACTCTTATTCAACATTGTGCTGGAAGTCCTAGCCAGAGCAGTTAGGCTAGAAAAAGAAATAAAGCGTATCCAAATTGGTAATGAAGAAGTCAAAGAATCTCTATTTGCAGGTGATATGATCTTATACACGGAAAACCCCAAAGAAGCTACAAGAAAAACTACTGGAATGAAGAGAAGATTTCAGCAAAGTTTCAGGATACAAGACAAACATACAAAAATCGGTTGGATTCCTTTACACCAACAAAGAGAACCTTGAAGAGGAAATCACCAGATCAATACCATTTACAATAGCCTCCAAGAAGATAAAATATTTAGGAATAAATCTAACCAGAGATGTAAAAGACCTATA
>NW_004443987.1:17255082-17266745 GCF_000243295.1 Trichechus manatus latirostris
ACATAAATTCATCCACCTATGAACAGCTGATATTTGACAAAGGCTTAAAGGCTGTTAATTGGGGAAAAGACAGTCGCTTTAACAAATGGTGCTGGCATAACTGGATATCCATCTGCAAAAAAAACTGAAACAAGACCCATACCTCACACCATGCACAAAAACTAACTCAAAATGGATCAAAGACTTACATATAAAATTGAAAACGATAAAGATCATGGATGAAAAAGTAGGGACAAAGCTAGAAGCCCTAATACATGGCATAAACAGAATACAAATCATAAGTAACAATGCACAAGCACCTGAAGAGAGACTAGATAAATGGGTGCTCCTAAAAATCAAACACTTATGCTCATCAAAAGACTTTACCGAAAGAGTGAAAAGACTGGGAAAAAATTTTTGGCTAGTATAAATCCGATCAGTGTCTAATGTCTAAAATCTATAAGATAGTCCAAAACCTCAACAACCAAAAGACAAAAAAAACAATTAAAAACTGGGCAAGGGATATGAACAGGCACTTTGCCAAAGAAGATACTCAGGCGGCTAACAGACACATGAAGAAATGCTCAGGACCATTAGTCATTAGAGAAATGCAGATGAAAACTACTATGAGATATCATCTCACCTCAACAAGGGTACCATTAATCCAAAAAACACAAAATAATAAATGCTGGAGAGTTTGTGGAGAGACTGGAACACTTATACACTGTTGGTAGGAATATAAAATGGTACAACCACTTTGGAAATCGATTAGGAGCTTCCTTAAAAAGCTAGAAATAGAAGTACCATACGATCCAGCAATCTCTCTCCCTGTAATATATCCTAGAGAGATAAGAGCCATCACATGAATAGATATATGCACACCCATGTTCATTGCAGCGCTGTTCACAATAGCAAAAAGATGGAAACAATCTAGGTGCCCATCGACATACAAATGGTTGAACAAAATATGGTATATCCACACAATGGAATACTACGCAACTATAAAGAACAACAGTGAAGCTGTGAAGCATCTTATAACATGGAGGAATCTGAAGGACCTTATGCTGAGTGAATTTAGTCAGTCACTGAAGGACAAATATTGTGTAAGAGCACTATTATAAGAACTCAAGAAAAGTTTTAAACACAGAAGAAAACATTCTTTGATGGTTACCATGGTGGGGAGGGCGGGTGAGGTTCTTCACTAACTAGATAGTAGACAAGAATTATCTTAGGTGAAGGGAAGGACAGCACACATTACAGAGGAAATCAGCACAACTGGACTAAACAAAAGCTAAGAAGTTTTCTGAACACAATCAAACATTTTGAGGGACAGAGTAGCAGGGGTGGGGTTCTGGGGACCATGCTTGCAGGGGACATCTAGGTAAATTTGCATAACAATGTTTATTAAGAAAATGTTCTGCATCCTACTTTGGTGAGTGGCGTCTGGGGTCTTAAAAGCTTGCAAGCAGCCGTCTAAGATCCATCAATTGGTCCCAACCACCTGGAGTAAAGGAGAATGAAGAACACAAAGACACAGGGAAAGTATTAGCCGAAGAGACAGAAAGGGCCACATAAACCAGAGACTTCATCAGCCTGAGTCCAGAAGAAGTAGATGGTGCCCGGCTACCACTAATGACAGGGAACACAACAGGGAGTCCCTGATGGAGCAGGTGAAAGGTGGGGTGTAAAACTCAAATTCTAGTCAAAAGACCAGACTTAATGGTCTGACTGAGACTGGAGGATCCCCAGAAGGCATGGCCCCCGGATTCTCTATCAGCCCAGAACTAAAACAATTTCCGAGGCCAACTCTTCAAAGATTGGACTGGACTGTGGGACATAAAATGATACTCGTGAAGAGTGTGTTTCTCAGCTCAAGCAGATACATGAGACTAAACGGGCAGCTTCTGTCCGGACGTGAGATGAGAAGGCAGAGAGGGTTAGGAGCTGGTTGAATGGATATGGGAAACTAGGGGTGGAAAGGAGGGGTGTGCTGTCACAGTATAGGGAGAGCAATTAAGGTCATATAACAATGTATGTATAAATTTTTGTATAAGAGACTAACTTGGAAAGTAAACTTTCACTTACACTACAACAATAAACAGAAAAAAATTATTAGCTCCTTTTGGTCTTGGAAAAACAATATAAATTGTAATTATGGAGAAATTATGTAGAATTATGTAGAACAATATAAATTCAAGGTTTTTTTTTTTTGTATCGGCATGTATTTACCATGAATTTATCTCTAAGATAATATTATTTTCTTCTGAATTCGTTTTTTGGTTAATTTATTTTCTTAATTATGGTGAAAAAATATATATCAAAACATTTGCCAGTTCAAAAATTTTTACATGTATAATTGATTACGTTCATCACATTATACAACCATTACCATTATCCTTTTCCAAATTATTCCACCACCATTAACAGAAACTCGGTGCCCCCTAAGCAATGACACGCCCTTTTTCCTTCTCTCCCTCGTGGTAACCACTAATAAGCTTTGGTCTCTATATGTTTGCCTGTTTCACATAAGTGGGATAATACGATATTTGTCCTTTTCTGACTGACTTATTTCACTTAGCATGTTTTCATGGTTCATCCATGTTGCAACATATATCACCATTTCATTTCTCTTTATAACTGAGTAATATTCCATTGTATGTATATACCACATTTTGTTTATCCATTCATCTGCTGATGGATATTTGTGTTTTTTCCCACCTTTTGGCTGCTGTGAAAAGTGCTGCAATGAACACTAGTGTTCAGGTGTCTCTTTGCATTACTGCTTTCAATTATTTTGAGTATATACTTAAGATTGGGATTACTGGGTCATATAATAGTTCTATGTTTAACTTTTTTGATGAACCACCAACCTATTTCCACAGCCACTGTAACATTTTGCATTCCTACCAAAAACGAATAAGAATTCCAATTTCTCCACATCCTAGCCAACACCTGTTATTTTCTGTCCCTCCCCTTCCCATTTCAGCCATTCTAGTAGTGATAAGGTGGTAACTCATTGTGGTTTTGATTTGCATCTCCCTTTAGGAATCTCTGGGTGGTGCAAATGGTTAAACTCTGGACTACTAGTCAGAAGGTTGATGGTTCAAACCCACCTAGAGGCGCCTTGGAAGACAGGCCTGGCAATCTGTGAAAGGTCACAGCCTTGAAAACTCTATGCAGCAGTTGTACTCTGCACACTTGGTATTGCCATGAGTTGGTACTAACTCGAAAACAATTAACACTAACAATGATTAATGACATTGTGCATCTTTTCATGGGCTTGTTGGTCATTTGTATATCCTCTTTGGTGAAATGTCTATTCATGTTTTTTGCCCATTTTTTTGATTGCGTTGTTTGTCTTTTTGTTGTTAAGTTGTATGAGTTCATTTTTTATAAGTTTTATAACTTGCATTTATTTATTTTTGATACTCAAAGTGAATTGTAGTTTCCATTAAAAGTGTGCCAATGGTTTGGCTAGTTATATTCCTAATTCTGAAAAATCACACTCATAGCTATTGGTCAGTCTTTCCTTCAGTTCTCCCATAGGTTCTTTCTTTTTTTTTTTTTTCTTGTGTTGTAGGTGAAAGTTTACAGCTCAAGATAATTTCTCATACAAAAATGTATACATATATTGTAATATGACATTAGTTGCAACCCTTACAATGTGACAGCACACTCCTCCTTTCCACCCTGGGTTTCTTGTGTTCATTCAACCAGTTCCTGTCCAGTCTTGCCTTGTCATCTTGCCTCCAGTCAGGAGCTAGCCTGTTGGTCTCGTGTATCTGCTTGAACTAAGAAGCATACTCTTCACAAGTATATTTTATGTTTTATAGTCCAGTCTAATCTGAAGAGTGGGCTTTGGGAATGGTTTAAGTTCTGGGTTAATAGAGTATCTGGGGGCCATAGTTTCAGGGGTTCCTCTAGTCTGTCAGACCATTAAGTCTGATCTTTTTACATGAATTTGAGTTCTGCTACCCACTTTTTTTCTGCTCCGTCCAGGGTCTCATAGGTTTTTGAGTTTGGTTTGAGCAAATCTGAGGATTTCTCTCTGGTTATCTAAAGAGGCAAGATATAATGTGAGGTTTGGGCATATTTTCTACTCTGTACACAAAAATAGTCTGAAGTGAGAGAGTCAGAAAGTATTGGATATGTAGAGAGAAGACAGAGGCAAGTGATACAAAGTCCAGATGGCAATAAAACTTCTGGCCTCCTTTGTTTCTTCCCTTCCCACATTTTGATTATTTTG
This sequence comes from Trichechus manatus latirostris, assembly GCF_000243295.1. NCBI lineage: Eukaryota > Metazoa > Chordata > Mammalia > Sirenia > Trichechidae > Trichechus > Trichechus manatus. Next base: position 17,259,308 of record NW_004443987.1, read on the forward strand.
TAAGATCCCTGGTATACTTCCAATAAATTTTCTTTTTTTGCTTAATTTTGTTTTCTGTCACATGCAGTCAAGAGTCCTTGAATAGCAAAGCCAAGATGACACCATAAATAAAGCATTATTTAGTGTATTCATTTATGAAATGATTCCTGAAAAAAGAAAACTGGTCACATGTTCAGGCCTAATCTTAAAGATTTTATGTTAGCATATTAATAGAGCTGTCATCACTACCATTAAAAATCTCTAATACGTTGGAAATGCTCATGCTTTCCTCAAGGACAAAAGCATGCTAATTGAAGGAAAGACTGACACAGAGCAAGATGCTCATGCCGGGATAGAACAACAGGCACCTAGTAAGTAACAATGTTGCAGCTCAACAGAAAACTATATGGACTGATGTGAGGAGAGGGATGGTTTGCAACAAAAAGTTTTGCTTCTTCTAAAAACAGGGTGGAGATAGGAGGCTAGGCAGTATCTCTGTCACAAAAAGCCTAAAAGCAGAAGATCAGGGAGCCTTCAGAATAAATATCTATTTTGCTTCAATAATTCTGTTGCCAACCTGGAAAATGCAAAGATACAAAAAAAATATAGAAGAATTGATTCTCCATCAAAGCAAAATAAAGCAAACAAACAAGCAAATGGAAATTCCATCTAACTGTAACAAAAAGTGTTTTAAAATTTGCTAAAAAGTATAACTTCATTAAATGTTCTTTTCAGTTAGAAGAGGCAAATCGAACAAGTGAGCAGTATTACTCCCACAGAATGCTTTCCAATTTTTATTCTAAAGCAAGAACTCAAAAACAAATCTAAAGATGCAATTAGTCACATTCAGAGCCAGAGAGCATAACGACCCTACTTTGCATTTTCTTTTCCCTCTTTGGTCTTGATTATGCCATGACAACTTATCATAAGTAGAATAAAATGCTTTGACTATTGCTAGCAAACACACTTTCTTACCACTTTAATTCTTTCACTCAGTTCAAAAGATTTCTCATAGCAGGCAAGGAAACAAAAGTTACTTCTTACATCTTTACAATTGAGTAAATGAGAAAGCTAATGAGGCATTTATGAAAAAACAGCATTTTAAAGCATAATATTCTGGATTCTCATAAAAAGCATCTTTCACAGATTTTCAGTATCTTGAAAACTTTTCATAATTATTGGTAAAGCATACCATTAAATTTTGGCGTACTGGCAAATTGTAATATCCCTAATGCTGTCTATGACACTATATACAAAGTAAACAGAATGTACTTGCAAATTAATTAATACATCATTTGCAATTATCTTTGTGAAGACACTGTGAGGCAAAATCAAGCTAAATGCACCTATCAGATTATACCTATCTGATTACGAGTTACTCTTTAGTTGTAGGACAAATGACTACACGATGGCAGTGTCAAAGTATGGCACACTTAAGCCATGAAATATTAATGAGAACTCATTGCACTTACCTCTCAATGACATCTAAATGGTAATCAGATTTCAGATCTTGAGAGCTTGCAGCACATTTCTACTATAGAAAAAAAAAATGTCCACTGAACTTTAAAAAAAATCAGCCAGCAGGGCTTTCAAATGCATAATTTACTATTTTGTTGGCTGCTTCTAAATGGATAATAATAAACTCCTGGCTGAATGCAAGCTCATAAATGCTGGATCAAAAATGGGAAGAACACCATAAGATGATAAATGTGCAACTTTATGGTACTAATTTTCCTCTAAGTAATTAGAGAAAGAGCGAAGAAACAGGTAGCTGTAGTGTTAAAATGTGAATGGAAATTTTGTCATTCTGCTTGTGCAGAGTAAGATTTTTATAGAGAAAGAATCTTCGGAAATACAATCATCCACACTTCTGTAATAATGCAAGATCAGCAGTACTAAGATTGCTGCTTAGGTTGGATGGACTTCAATGGATAATTTATTTTTATTACTATTTCCCTTCTCGATATATTCCTAAACTTCAAGTAGGTATCTATTAGCTGGCTATGTTAATCAACAGTCATAAATATGGAGGTCTTTTATTTTTGTGCTTTGATAGAAAAGACCATTAATATTTTTCTTCATTATAATTACATATTATTTAAATGCAAAAACAAATATATATATATATATACTCACACACATATATGGGTATATGTATGTATTATTACAAGTGAAAAGTATCACAAATAAATTTTAATTAATTGATATAAATAATGATTTTATTTGGAATATTTTATTATACTAAAAATAGTTTGTGCTCAAATTGATTTAAATAAATTGGCACATAGATTATCACAAAGATTTGAGGTGTTAAATGCAAATTTTATTCAATTTAGTAAATTTTCATTGTGATGTTATCATGATGAAAGAAAGCAAAGACAGAAGGGCTATTTATCCGTTTTTTTAGTAAAATTACATCTGAAATAATATTTAAACTCAATTATACATAAAAAGGAAATAACTAAAAATAACAATTTGAAATAAACACTGTTTTTAGTGAATCAATATCATTTAGAAATTATGTGGCTTGTCCTGGTCTCAGACATTGCACACAGCTATCTCTGTACTTGTCGTAGAAAATCTTTAAGCCTCATCCATGATGTCTATTCATATGTCCAGCTACCTACTGTAAATCTGCCCTTGGATATCGAATGGGGTGTCAAACTTAACGTGTGCAAAACTGAGCTCCTGGTTTTATCCTTTAAATTTGCTCCTTCCACTGTATTCCCCTTATCAGTAAATGGCAATTTCATTATTTGAGCTGCTCACACCAAACTCTTGAATTTATCTGCATTAGTTAGAAACTGAGCTAAGATGTACGTAACAGAGACCTGATCACAGTGGCTTAATCATATAAGGATTATTTTTTTCTCATGTAACAAATATTCTGGACTTAGGCAGCTGCTGTTGTTAGTTTAAGGATTAAGGTATAGTTTTTACAATCAGCTTTTTATTTCAGTCCACATTCCAACCAGCAGATAGGAGAGAAGGACAAGAGCAATAAGATACGCAGCCTAGCTGAGCCAACTCCTTTTAAAGTGTTTTCCCAGAAGATCCACCTGGCAATTTTAACCTTTCATGTCCTCGGCCACCTCCATTTGAAATAGAAGGTGAGAAATATAGTTGTACTCCTCCTCTTCCTCCTCCAATCCTCCTTTTTAACCTGGGAACATTGCCACCATCAATAATAGGGAGACTTTGTTATTACGGGAGAAGGGGGGAATGGTAAGCTATAAGCATTTTCTTCCTTATTATCCTTGATGTCTCTCTTTTTCATATACTACATCTCTAAGGAAATCCTGTCATCTCTTCCATAAAAAGTACATCCAGAGTTTGACCAGTTTTCACCCCTTCAATCTTGTTTCAAACCATTATCTCTCATCTGTATTACGACAATACTTTATTTTATTAGTCTTTATCTTGGTCATCACCCCCACTATAGTCTATTCTCAGCAATGCAGCCATATTAATCATTATAAACATTTAAAAAAAATTTTTTTACACATCTCCACTGCTCAAAACATTCCAATGACTTTCTATTTCACTCAGAGTAAAAAGTCCTTACAATGGTTTTAAAAGCCCTGCTGTTGGACTCTGTAGCTTCAGCTTTTACTATTCTCTCCTTGCTCACTATGATCTATCCTGAGTGGCTTTCATGCTATTTCTCTAACATGCTAGAAACACTCCAGCCTCATGGTTTTTGCACTGGTTTTTCCCCCTCTATCTACCCTCTAGCTCTAGTTACTTTCTATTTCTACCTTTTACCTCTTCCTTATAAAGTCTTTATGCTGGCTTTCTTGCTATCTTTTTTTCTTTCTCTTCCTATTTCACTTCTCTACCCTCTTCCCGTTGTAGTCTTTTCACAGGCTTTGCTGTTGTTCCAACCCTTCACCTACTGCCTAGTCCCTAGGTGGCACAAGTGGTTACACACTCTACTAGTAGCTAAAAGATTTGTTGTTAGAACCCATTCCAAGGCACCTCAGGTGACAGGTCTGGTGATCTGCTTCTGAAAGTTCACAGCCTTGAAAGCCCTATGGAGCACTGTTCTACTCGGACACATAAGGGGCCTGCATGAGTGGGAATCTACTGGACAGCAACTAACAGCAACAACAACCTACTGATTAGCTCTTCCCCCACGTGGCTAATCCCTCACCTCCTTCAAGTCACTGCATACCTTACTGAAAGTTAAAACCTCTAAGCCACAACATTTCTGATCCCCCTTACCCTACTCTACCGCTTTGTTTTCTGCACACCGTTTCTCATCTAGCATTCTATATTGTTTGCATATATATTATGTTTTATTGTCCCTCTCCGTCTTTAGAATGTAAGATCCATTAGAGCACTTTTTTTTAAATGACTCAAACCTAAATCACTTTATATTCTGAGGAAACTTATCTTTCCTCAAGTTCTAGATTTATCTGTCACATTAATCAAATTATCATGATAATTATCCCTTTAAACAGCACATCCTTCAATAACCCTCTGCCTCTCAACTCTCAATCATATACACATGATTAGGAAGAATAAGCTTTTTTTGTCTATTTTAATATGTATTACATCTCACCTTGTAATTGAAAGATATCAAAGAAACTCAAATTCGTAGAACGTATAGTAAAACAGATTATTTAAAATATATTAGAGTTCTCAAAAATACAATCCTTCTCCCCTGTCCCCCAAATTAAGCTAGAGGTACAAACTACCTTAGGGAGTATGAGGAGTCTTCTAAAAAGGATGTAAACATATAGAAAAAGAAAGACATTACTCATTTTTTTTTTTTACTTCCAAAATAGATTATTTTTAAAACTCAAAATGGAGATAATGGTCATGAAAGTCTTGGCTTTTAATTGTAAGAAGTGAGCACTTGAGAGGGAAATGAATTTTCTCAGAATTATCTCATAGTGCTTTAAAATCTCAACAACTAAGATTAAAAAATTAGAATACAGTGCTCGCTTCGGCAGCACATATACTAAAAAATTGGAACGATACAGAGAAGATTAGCATGGCCCCTGCGCAAGGATGACACGCAAATTCGTGAAGCGTTCCATATTTTTCATGTGTGTTACTGTTACATGAGAAACTATCTGTTCTGTAAGCCTTCACCTGAAGTACAATAAAATATTAAAAAAAAAAAAAAAAAAATTAGAATACAGAACTTATGAAAGTTCACCATAGATTAGAGAAGTACTCTAGATCTGATGCAATGGCAGTGTCCACTATGAGGGAAACAAGAAAAACACTACATGGTCATAAAGAGGGGATGGACAAATTCTAAGCAGACAAGTTCAGGCCCTGTGGTCATTGGACATATGGATAGATAGAATTTTAAGACTGGGAGTATGAGTAAAAAAAAAAATGGGTTTGCATCTCTTCTTATTTGGAACTCTAGGAGAACACATCAATGCAGTGTTTAACATGCCAACATGAGATAGCTACAGTAGAGTACAATTGGAAATATTGTATTTTTAGGTAAAAAGAGGACCTGTGATAATTCCTTTTTCTGTTTCACACTGTTCCATCATCTTTGAGGAGAATCAAAATTTCTGCATGCCTCAGTGGAAGTGTAAAAATGGTGAGAGAGATGACTGGCCACAGGATGGCTGGGCTTAAGACAAGGTGGGCTCAAAGTTTGTGGTCCTTTGAGCAGGGTCCAGAGATGCCATGAGTCAATGGTAACACATGTTCAAAATTCAGGCAGGTTCAGTTGTAGCAAAGCAGATAAGAGGGAGACAGAGGAGGACATCACAGATCAAGTGTGATGAGAGATGCCAGCAGAGATCGATGACACTTCAGAAAACAGGACATGAATAAGTCATCATTCTTTTATTGTCATGAGATTCCTCCTGCACTCAGGCACAAACAAAAAGCAGAATATAGGGGCATAACTCTGATATATGGTTGTATATTATACTAGATAGGGTTTGTAATTTACTCTCTAAAATTCAAAGGTGCAGAGATATAATCTCCTGTAGTTCCATTATAAATTATGGTAGAGATGGCCCATGATGAAATGGAATAGTAGAGAGTAGAGAGAAGAGGCGGCATACCTTTTGGAATCACATCTCCTTTCTGTACTATTGACCCTCTTTCAGTACTCAAAATTTCTCTGGTAAGGAGTAACACATCTGGTTTAAAATATATATATATATATATGTGTATACATACATATACATATGTGTATGGTGATGCATATACATATGTGTATATATATATATCATACTACTATGTAAGGAAGTCCCTGGGTGGTGCAAACTGTTAACATGATGCTTGGCTGCTAACTGAAAGGTTGGAGGTTGAGTCCACCCAGAGGCACCTCAGAAGAAAGACCTGGTGATGTACTTCTGAAAAATCAGCCATTGAAAACCCTAAGGCACACAGTGGTACTCTGACACACCTGGTGTCAACACAAGTAGGAATCAACAGTAACAGTTTTTGTTTACTCTGTAAGGACTTGAGTATGTTAGATTTCCAGACAACACCTGAATTTTAAACTGAGGAATATTTGAAAAGGTTGCTACTTTATCCAAAGAACTTACTAGCTAATTGCATTATTTCATTATACAAATATGTTTAGGAATGAAGTTCTGTATTGATACAACTCACATCAAACCATGTAAGTTTACCTCCTTTGCCTATGTAGAAATCCTGCCCCAAAAAGGCAGGATAGTATACTTGCTACTATTTTTCTAAGGAAGCAAAACACTCACTCATCTGGCAATTAGAACAGAATTTAATGAAGGGACTTTTCACAGCACTGTGATAGGATTAAGACAACCAACAAGGCAGACTGAGGCACCCTACAACTAGCAACAGAAGGAAACAATTACCACCATTATTTCTGAACAGGCAAAGGGAGGAAATGGTGGTACTGAAGTATGGTGAGAGCTGGAGCCAGGAAGGGTGGCTGCCAAGCAGAAGCTATAGTTAGTCTTCTCTTCCGTGCCATGAACCCCTTAGGCAATAAAAATGTATGAATACCTTCTCAGAATAATACTTTTTAAATGCATAAAAGAAAACATAAAATTACAAAGGGAATAAATTTTTCAAAGCACAGCTGTATAGTGGACCCCAGATTAAGAACCCTATGATACAGAAGAACAAAGTCACTGTCAGAATCATGATACTGAGACAAGGAGGCAGCAGGAAAAATCAATTCCATCTTTTGATATCCTCTCATTAGACAAAGCCAACCAAAAGTCAGAGAGTGCAATGGAGCCCTGGTGATGCAATCTGTTATTTTTAGTCCCAAGGGCCAAAAAGCAGGTCAGAGAAGGGTGGAGAATAAATAGAGGGCAAAGGGCGAATGGTCAATTACCAGCACACCCACCAAATGTTGTGTTATATGTATCTTTTTCTCACTGTCTCAACACAAACAGCAGAACACAGAGCCCAAGTGCATAGGCAGTTAGTATAAAAAATTTTTCAGACTTCCGGCAAGATGGCGCTCTAGGCAGAAACACCA
>NW_004443987.1:17271852-17302650 GCF_000243295.1 Trichechus manatus latirostris
AATAAAATATTAAAAAAAAAAAAAAATTTTTTCGGATTGAGGAAGGTATTTCAGAAACAGAGAAACATGTATTTCTAAAGCACTAGGTGCATTAGGTCGATAGGATAATACTCATTCCCTTAATGGGTATTATAATCAAATGCTGACGTTCCAAGTTTGAGTAACCTTTGATAATTTCCACAGGGAGGTGAGTTTATTGTATTTATTTTACTAAGGATTGTGATCAGGAATCCAGTTGTGAATTATGTGGAATTTGTTTTATCATCTGTTAAGATGATCATGTATTTTCTCCTTTATAAAAATGGTGAATTCTGTAAGTAGCTAACCTATGACTGAAGGAGCTTGGGTGGTGCAAGTGGTTTGTGATTGGCTGCTATCCTAAAGGTAGGTGGTTCGAATCCACCCAGCAAGTCTGTGGAAGAAAGTCCTGGCAGTCTGCTTCTCTAAAGATTACAACCAAGAAAACCCTATGGAGCAGTTCTACTCTGTAACACATGGGGTCGCCATGAGTTGGGGGCCAACTTGATGGCAGCTAACAATAACAACATGACTAAATGATCTCACTAATTCCAGAATTAATCCCAACTGATCATGTATTTTGTGTGTGTGTGTATTACTGGATTCTTTCTATTTAGTTACATATTATACAAAATATGTGCAGCAATGTTTGTCAGTGAGGTTGGTCTTTTTTTCTTTTTTTCCTCCTAGCTCTGTCTTTGTCAGATTTTGGTGTCAAGGTTATGAAGATTTAATAATAATGATAATAACTAAAGTACTAAAGAGTACTAATTTTAAGCATTTATTACACACCAACACTGTGATAAGTGCTTTACACTTACTATTTTATTTTCATTCTAGAAAATAACTGTGAAATTTTATTTTTTTCTCTTTCCTTGAAATACTTTAAATAGCTCCAGAATTATCTATTTGTGAACTTTTTCAAAATCTGCCTGTAAAATTCTCTGGGCAGATGATTTTCATGGTTTAACCTTCTGAAAATTTGTTCAATTTACTACTTAAGAGCCATCTATTGATTCTGGAGTCAATTTTTGGTAATTATAATTTTCCTGGAGAATAATTTCATTTAGAGTTGTAACAATAATGACAATTATTAATTTTACTTTCATTTCCTCTGTTTCTTTGAGTTTTTTAAGCTTTGTATTTTTTTGACTTTTCTTTTTTTCTAGGATAAGTTAGCTGATGACTCATAAATTTTATTGTTATTTTATCAAATATCTTGCTTAAAATAAGTTGTAAAGTCTATAAGTTTACTTTTTCTAACACATTAATATATGTTTTGCACATATTTGTTAAAATTTAGTTGGAAACTCTGGTGGTTTAGTGGTTAAGAGCTACAGCTGCTAACCAAAAGTTCGGCAGTTCGAATTTGCTTAGGTATATTTTATTTCTTTTATCTTGAGCAGAATAATGAAAAAAAAATATTTTCATTTTCTTTAGTGATGAGTCTGTTTGAAAGTTATTACTTACCTACTGGATTTATCCCACAGGTTTTTATGCTCTCATAATTATTTTATGGATACTATTAAGTACAGATTTTTATTTACTCTTCAACCTGAATGTTGTTCAAAAGAGAGGTCTGTGTTTTCCCCATGTGTGGTTGGATATTTGTGTGTGTTTACTGAGAACTGAAACAATCATCACCTTCAGTTATGTAAGGCTGAAAACCAGCACCAACTCTATCAGTGCAATTTCAACTACTGACAATGCTTCTTTCAGAAACTTGCTTCTCTTGTATACATACTCATCTTAAGAAATCAACTAGGGAGATTCAACTCCAGGACGACAGTATGAAAAACCCTGTGGACACACTCCCTAGTGAAATAAGCAAAACTGGCAAAAATTACAAAAACCCCACCATTTAGAGTCTTTAGAAATTGTCCTCAGGGCACACAGCAAAAGAACAATTATTTATTCAAAAAATGATACTACAACAGTAAGATGAGCCAGAGTCTGTGGCATTTTTGCCATGACCCAGCCCCTTCTTCCACCCTGAGGAAGAGAAATTCCTAGTGAGTGTGGTCAAGAAGTCATGGGCTCTGTTCCTCCACCCAGCCCCTTCCTACGGGATGGAGGCTCTACACCAGGTGTGGCAGGCTGAGGATACTGGGGTCTCAAATTGTCCTTCCCCCAGCTCCCTCATAGGGCAGAGGTTCCACTTTGGGAGAGGCAAGTCTAGAAGACCAGAGATAATTGCCCCACCCAGCACCCAGAGTAGTGGCTCAGAATTTTCCCATAAGAAAAAAGTGCTCTGAATCCCTCCTTAAAGCAACTGACTTTAATTGAAAGAGTGTGGAGAAGTTCAAGACTAAAGTCACTCTCAAAAATAATACTTAATTAAAATAAACAAGTTAAACCATAGGCCAGCTTATTCACTACACAGAATCAAGTAAAGAGAAAGCTAAGAAGAACTCTCCTTGGGTCAGAACAAGTCTCAAATATGGACCTCAGTAACTACCTCTGACCCAATTTAATTGGATTAGACTCTTGAGTATTTTACACCACAAAGCATAGTCAAACACAATACAGCAATCAGCTGATGATTAATGGAGCTTAACAGGAGGACTGTAATATGAAATGAAGCAGAGGGCTTAACAGAGAGATCAGCTTAATAGATGTTAACACTCAAAAAGGGCTCTGTCAAAACCACTGCCACCCCAAGGCAAATATGCACACACCTAAGTATGTGCCCTCTGAGCAACACCAAAGGTTTTATGTTACACTAAAATAGCTTCACTATAATAGCCAAATCAAGTAACAAAACAAAAAAAGTAAACAAAAACAAAATCCAAAGAGAGAAGAGAATCAATATCCATAGTTGCTACAATATTTTGCCTAAAATGTCCAGTTTATAACTAAAATTACAAGATATGCAAAGAAACAAGAATGTGTAGCCATACATAGGAAAAAGAACAAGCAACAGAAAGTGTGTGAGAGAAAAAACAGATGTCAGATTTAATAGACAAAGACTTAAAGAATTATAAATATATTAAAGAACTCAAGGAAATCATGCTAAAACGAAAAGAAAAGAATGTATGAAGACAATATCTTATCATATAGAGAATATCAATCAAGTGACAAATTATTTGTTTAAAAATGGAAATTCTGGAGCTTAAAAGTACAATAACCAAAGCAAAAAATTCATTAGAAGAGGTCAATAAATTTGAATTTGCAGAAGAAAGAATCATCAGACTTGAAGATACATCAGTAGAGATTATGCAATAGGAAGGAGAGAGAAACAGAGAGATAGATTATGAGAAGATCCTTGGAGAAATGTGGAAGCACATTAAGTACACCAATATATGTGTAATGTGAGTACAGAAGGAGAAGAGAAAGGAGCAGAAAAAATAATTGAAGAAATAATGTCTGAAATTGTCCCAAATTTGCAAAATACATTAACTTATACATCTAAAAAACTCAATGAACAAGTAAAATAAATGCAAAGATATCCACACCAAGACACATAATAGTAAAAAAGGTAAAAACCAAAGGAAAAAAAAAAAGAAAATATTAAAAGCAGCAGGAGAAAAATGGCTCATCATATACAAGGGAATCCCAATAAGATTAACAACTGGATTCTTATCTGAAATATTGGAGGTCAGAAGGCAGCAGGATGACATATTCAAAGTGCCAAAACAAAACAAAACAAAAACACTGGGAATCTTATATGCAGCAAAATTATCTTTCAAAAATAAAGGCTAAATAAAGAACTTCACAGATTAAAAAAAGAGAATATTCATTGCTAGTAGACCCAACATAAAAGAAATACTAAAGGAAGTTCTTTAGGCTGCAAGAAAATAAATCACATGAAAATATGTTTCCATACACACAAAAAAATAAAATATTACTGGTATTTGTATAATTATAAAACCAAAAAAACCCCAAAAAACAAAAAACCATTGCCGTCGAGTTGATGCCAACTCATAGTGACCCTATAGGACAGAGTAGAACTGCCCCGTAGGGTTTCCAAGGAGCACGTGGTGAATTCAAACTGCCAACTTTTTGGTTAGCAGCTGAACTCTTAACCACTACACCACCAGGGATTCCATATAATTATAAGGCACAGTATAAATAAATATTTGGTTTTTTTCTTAACTAAGTTGAAAAGGAATTGTATAGGCGAAGTGTGCAGAACTTATCCTAGGTAAATGAAGACACTAAGAAGTACTCAAGGATAAGGGACAATATCTGTAAATGCTGTAACATACAATTTTGAAACAACAATAATAAAAATAAAAAAATATGTGTCTGGTTACATAGGTAGATATGTGTGCATATATGTGTATGGGAAAGCACATGTGATTATATGAGTGTGCAAGTATAGGTGTATCTGTAGGCATATATGTCTTAGGCTGGGTTCTCTAGAGAAGCAAAACCAGTGAAGTGTATATATATGTTTAGAGAGATTTATCTCAAGGAAATGGCTCACGTGGTTGTAGAGGCTGGCAAATCCCAAGTATCTGTAAATGCTGTAACATACAATTTTGAAACAACAATAATAAAAATAAAAAAAAAGTGTGTGGTTACATAGGTAGATATGTGTGCATATATGGGTATAGGAAAGCACATGTGATTATATGAGTGTGCAAGTGTCATGGTTTGAATTTATCTCCCCCCAAAAATGTGTGTATCAGTTTGGCTGGGCCATGATTCCCAGAATTGTGTGGTTGGCCTCCATTTTGTGATTGTAATTTTATGTTAAAGAGGATTAGGGTGGGATTGTAACACCACCCTTACCCAAGTCATATCGCTGATCCAATGTAAAGGGAGTTTCCCTAGGGTGTGGCCTGCACCACCTTTTACCTTACAAGAGATAAAAGGAAAGGGAAGCAAGCAGAGAACTGGGAACATCATACCATCAAGAAAGCAGTGCCGGGAGCAGACTGCATCCTTTTGACCGGGGTCCCTGCACAGAGAAGCTCCTAGTCCAGGGGAACATCGAAGAGAAGAAGGCCAACAGAGAGAAAAAGACTTCCCCTGGAGCTGATGCCCTGAATTTGGACTTTTAGCCTACTTTAACTGTGAGGAAATAAACTTATCTTTGTTAAAACCATCCACTTGTGGTATTTCTGTCATAGCAGCACTAGATGAGTAAAACAGTGAGTATAGGTGTATCTGTAGGCATATATGTCTTAGGCTGGGTTCTCTAGAGAAGTAAAACCAGTGAAGTGTATATATATGTTTAGAGAGATTTATCTCAAGGAAATGGCTCATGCGGTTGTAGAGGCTGGCAAATCCCAAGTCCATGGGTCAGGCGTAAGGCTGGAGGCTTCTCCTGACTCATGTAGCAGCAGCGGCTGAAGAACTCAAGATCAGCAGCTCAGACGGCGGGCTTCTGGCTCACAGGCTGCAGAGGGTAATGAACTCAAGATAGGAAAGATGGCAGTCTGCTGGCTCACAGACAGCAGAGGCTGACAAATCTCAAGACTGGCAGGCAATACAGCAGGCCGCTGGCTTAAGTCCCAAGAACTGGACGTTAGATGATGACGAGCCAGATGCAGGATCCAGAGAAAGCAAGTGAGCTTTGCCAGAAGGTCCATACAAATATTGGAAGCAGGCCACATCCCTGAGGAAACTCCACTTACAACTGATTGGCTGATCACATCAGATCACACCATGGAGAATGACTATATCATTACATAACTGCCAAACCACTGAGATTTATGGCCCAGTCAAATGACAGGCAACCTTAACCATCCCAGTCCATCCCTTGTCAACTTGGCACCTGTACCCATCTCCTTAAACCCTACACAATCTCTAAATAAAAACAACTACAAAGTCATAGTTGTGCCTAATATGATACAGCTAACATGTGTACAATGGAAAACACACTAGCCCCACTTACGTCTTATATTTCATAAGGGAAGAAAATAAAAATGTTTGATGCACACATACAAGGAATAAATACACATAACAATTACAGTCCTCATTTCTGCAACTAGTCACATGATTTTAACTGATATTTAGAACTACCTTCTTCCACCACCCATTCCGTATTCTTTTTACCCCCAGCAAGCACCTCAGCTGGTCGTGGTTCTTTGTCTGGTGGGGTGACCCAAACCTTCATTCTGGAAGGGTCTGGGGCATTAGTAGTCATGTTGGAATGGGGTTGCTGTGTAGCTTTCCATTGACTTTAATCACAGACCATGGTCATACTAAGAGATGCCCTAAGGGATTTCCTGAATTCCAGACATATTCTTCTTTACTTCCATTATGCAACATCAATCCTATTTCTCTTGGTAGTCAGGATCAATCACACTAGCCAATATGTTAACTCCCTTCTTTGCCTTTTGAGCCAGAGGCATGAGGAGCCCAAAGTGTCCGGGTGGCATTCTTAACCTCCAGTTCAATGGAATCAGCGATGTGTCTCCAGGTGGGAGCATTCCTCTCTTTGGAACTAAGACATATAAGCCAGAAGAGCATAGGGTCACAGTGACAGGAAGCAAAAATTTTGTGAGTGGGTCACTAGGGGTAATAGTGAGTGGTGTCACTCCCATTTCCACCCCTTGATTCCTGGAACTGTGAATCCTGGCTATGGAAGATACAGCACCATATATTGGATGCTGGTTTAGAGCATATACAACCTTCTGGAGAACATTGCCCCAACCCTGCAAAGTATTTCCACCTAGCTGGCACCATAATTGTATCTTCAGGAAGCCATTCCATCATTCTATCAAGCCAGCTGCTTCAGGATGATGGGGAACATGGTAAGACCAGTGAATTCAATAAGCATGGGCCCATTTCTACACTTCATTTGCTGTGAAGGGAGTCCCTTGATCCAAGGCAATGTTGTGTGGGACACCATGATGGTGGATAAGGCATTCTGTGAGTCCACAGATGGTAGTTTTGGCAGAAGTATTGCATGCAGGGAAGGCAAATCAGTATCCCAAGTATCTTTTCTAGTAAGAAAAAAACGCCACCCTTTCCATGATGGAAGTGGTCCAATGTAATCAACCTGCCACAAGGTTGCTAGCTGATCACCTTGAGGAATGGGGCCATGTTGGGGACTCAGTGTTGGTCTCTGTTGCTGGCAGATTGGGCACTCAGCAGTGGCTGTAGCCAAGTCGGCTGTGGTGAGTAGAAGTCCATGTTGCTGAGCCCATGGATAGCCTCCATTCCTGCCACCATGGACACTTTGTTCATAAGCCATTGGGCAATGATAGGAGTGGCTGGGGAAGAGGATGACTGGCTTCCACAGAACGTGTCATCGTATTCACTTGATTATTAAAATCTTCCTCTGCCGAGGTCACCTTTGGGGAGCATTCACATGAGACACAAACATCTTCACTTTCTTGGCCCATTCAGAGAGGTCTGTCCACATACTTCTACCCCATACCTCCTTTTCACCAGTTTTCCAATCTTGTTCCTTCCAAATCCCTGAATACCCAGCAAAACCATTGGCCATAACCCACGAATCAGTATACAATTGCACATCTGCCCACTTCTTCTTCCAAGCAAAGTGAACAACCAGGTGCACAGCTCAAAGTTCTGCCCATTGGTGGGATTTCTCTTCACCACTGTCCTTCAGGGAGGTCCCAGAAAGGGGCTGTAGTGCTGCTGATGTCTACTTTTGAGAAGTGCCGGCATATCACACAGAACTATATATAAACCATTCACGAGTTTTCTCTTCCTCAGTCAACTGATCATAAAGAACTCCCCATGAAGCCATAGGTGCAGACTGGCAGAGGGCAGGTAATGTGACAGGAGTGGATACCATGGGCATATGGGCCACTTCCTCATGCAGCTTACTTGTGCCTTCATGTCCTGCTATGGCCTGATCTTGTATATACCACCTAACTTAATCCTGCTGTGCCAGTTCGACTTTATGGCTTTGTGGGTCAGACAACACCCAGTTCATGATGGGCAGCTCAGGCTGCCTGGAGACTTGGTGGCCCATGGTTCAGTGTTCAGTCTCTACTGAAGGTCAGGAACAAGTCAAAATCTGTTTCTTAAAAGAAGATTATTTATCTACAGAGGATGGCAGGGCTTTGCTCTAAAATCCTAAGGGTCTGTGCTGTGATTCACCAGTAGGGGCTTGCCAAAGACTCCAAATGGCATCTCTATCTGCCACTGACACTTCAAGCACCATTGTATCAGCTGGATCATATGGCCCAAGTGGCAGAGAAGCTTTCACAGCAGCCTGAACCTGTTGCAGAGCCTTCTCTTATTGTGGGCTCCATGCAAAACTAGCAGCTTTTTGAGTCACTTGATAGATAGGCTAGAGTAGCAAAACAAAATGAGACTTATGTTGCCTCCAAAATCCAAAGAGACACACCAGTCATTGTGCCTTCTTTTTAGTTGTAGGAAGGGCCAGATGCAACAACTTATCCTTCACTTTAGAAGGAATATCTCAGTATGCCCCATACCACCGGACTCTTAGAAATTTCACTGAGATGGAAGGCATCCAAGTTTTAGGGGATTAATTTCCCATTGTCTAGCATGCAAATTATTTTACCAATAAGTCCAGAGTTATTCACACTTCTCCCTTACTAGGTCCAACTAGCATAATTTCATCAACGTAATGGAGCAGCATGACCTTTTTTAGTCCCTGCGAACTAAATTATGACATAGGGCTGGAGAACTTATATACTCTTGAGGTAGGACAGTCAAGATGTATTGCTGGCTTTGCCAGCTGAAGGCAAACTGCTTCTGGTATTCCTTCAAAACCGGAATTGAGAAAAAGGCATTGACCAGATCAATAGCTGCATACCAGGTACCAGGAAATGTAATAATTTGCTCAAGCAATGCAACCACATCTGGAACAGCAGCTCACCTGGAGCCACCACTTGGTTAATTTTATGATAATCCACTGTCATTCTCCAAGATCTATCTGTTTTTGGCACAGGCCAAATAGGCAAGTTGAATAGGGATGTGGTGGTAATTACCACCCCTGCATCCTTCAAGTCTTTGATGGTGGCAATAATCTTTGCAGTCCCTCCAGGAATATAGTATTGCTCTTGGTTTACTATTTTCCTAGGTAGGGCCCATTCTAATGGCTTCCAGTTGGTTTTTCTTACCATAATAGCCTTTTCTTCTCTTGTAGGGAACCAGTGTGGTGGTTCTGCCAATTGCTGAGTATATCTATTTCAAGTATGCATTCTGGAACTCAGGAAATAACTACAGGATGGGTTTGGGGACTCACTGGATCCCCTGTGAGATGAATCTGAGCTAAGACTCCATTAATATCCTGATTTCCATACTCCCCCTTACTCTGACTGGTGGGCCACAGTGGTTTTTGGGTCTCCTGGAATTAGTGTCAGCTCAGAGCCAGTATACAGTAATCCCTGAAAAGTCTGATTATTTCCTTTTTTCCAATTAACATTCACTCTCCTAACAGGCTATAGATCCCTTTGGGAAAGGCTGGGAGAACAAATAACAGTATACATTTTTGGCAGTGTAGTGGGGTCTTTCCTAAAGGGGAAATGGCCTACTCTTCATTCAAGGTGTTCTGGGTTTGTAAACTGGCTCAAATCTGGGAATTGTCTTAGGGGCCATGACTCTATTCTGGTGATTCACGTTAGACTGCTATTCATTTGACTTAGAACTTTTCCGCTTGTACAGATCAAGTACGTATTTAGTAGCTTTCCCATCTATTTCACTCCTAGGGACATCATGACTAAGTAACCAATGCCATAAGTCCATATGAGTCAGACAATTCTGATTACTGCTTTGACTCCGCTGTCCATTATGATAACCATGCCCACCCTTTCTTTCTCAGTTTGAAGCTAGAAATTCACTTGGTGTTGTATTTCAGCCACTCTTATGATAAGACTCTGGGTTTGGTTTTCAGCAATATCAGCTCTGTTACTACAATCAATAAGACTTTCTTTCAGGGCACAAGGGGAAACTTTGAGGTCTTGTATATGGCACTTGAGCTGTGACTCTGAAGCCCTGAGCTCATCTCTTCGTTTCACCACTTTGTCTAGTGAAAGTAGGACCAACCTACAAGCTTTCCTATACTTCTCATTCTGACAAAATTGTAGAAAGGTATCGAACATGCAATCACTCAGAGCCTCATCTCTCACCAATACTTGACAACCAATTTAGAAAACTCATCCTTATGATTTTGTTTCTCTAGAACCACTCTCAGTACCAAATGTCTTAGGCTGGGTTCTCTAGAGAAGGAAAACCAGTGAAGCATATATATATACACACACATGCACACACATATATATAAAGAGAGAGAGAGAGAGACAGAGAGAGGTTTATCTCAAGGAAATGGCTCATGAAGCTGTAGAGGCTGGCATGTCCCACATCCATGGGTCAGGCATCAGGTTAGAGGCTTCTGACTCACATAGTGGCTGGGGCTTACGAATCCAAAATCAACAAGTCATATGGCAGGCTACTCGCTCACAGTCTACAGAGGCTGATGAATCCCAAGATCGGCATGCAATATGACAGGCTGTTGGCTCAAGTCCAAAGAACTGGAGGTCAGATGATGATAAGCCAGATGCAAGAGCCAGAGCAAGCGAGTGAACTTTGTCAGAACATCCATTTATATGTATTGGATGCAGGCTACACCAGTGAGAATATGCCCCTTACAACTGATTGGCTTGTCACATCAAATGACATCATGGAGGATGACTACATCCTTACATAACTAGCAAATTACATCATTACATAATTGCCAAAACTACATCATTACATAACTGCCAAAGCACTGAGAATCATGGCCCAACCAAATTAACACACAACCTTAACCATAACAATATGTGCACACGTTTGTGTGTGCTGTATATATATTCATATATATCATAAACCACAAAGGGGACATAGTTACAAATACTTCCTAGACATAACCAAACATCACGAGGGATTGGTTTACTGGGTTTCAAGGCTTGGAACAATTGGCATGACATAGTTCATAAAGATAATGTTCTACATCCTAGTTTGATGAGTAGCGTCTGGGGTCTTAAAATCTTGCAAGCAGTCATATAAGATACAACTATTGGTCTCTACCTATCTGGAACAAAAGAGAATAAAGAAAACCAAAGACTCAAAGAAGAAACTAGTCCCCAGGACTAAAATTCCATATAAACCACAGCCTCATCTAGCCTGAGACCAGAAGAACTAGATGGTGCCTGGCTGCTACTACTGACTGTTCTGATCAGGGACATAATTGAAGGTTCTGGATAAAAAGGGAGAAAAATGTAGAACAAAATTCAAATTCCTAAAAAAGGCCAGACTTACTGGACTGATAGAAACTATCAGAACCCGTGAGAATATTGCTCTAAGATACCCTTTGAACTTGGAACTGAAGCCACTCCCAGTGGTTACCTTTCATCCAAATAATAGGTTGGCTTATGTCATGGTTTGAATTATGTCCCCCCAAAAAATGTGTGTATCAATTTGGCTAGGCCATGATTCCTGGTACTGTGTGATTTTCCTGTATGTTGTAAACCTGCCTCTATGATGTTAGTGAGGGAGGATGGGTGGCAGTTGTGTTAGTAAGGCAGGACCTGATCTACAAGACTGGATTGTGTTCTGAGGCAATCTCTTGAGATATAAAAGACAGAAATGAGCAGTGAGACAGGGGGACCTCATACCTTCAAGAAAGCAGTGCCAGGAGCAGAGCGTGTCCTTTGGACTGGGGTCCCTGTGCCGAGAAGCTCCTAGTCTGGGGGAACACTGAAGAGAAGAAGGCCGACAGAGAGAAAAAGGCTTACCGTGGAGCTGATGCCCTGTGTTTGGACTTTTAGCCTACTTTGACTATGAGGAAATAAAGTTCTCTTCATTAAAACCATCCACTTGTGGTATTTCTGTTATGGCAGCACTAGATAACTAAGACAGCTTATAATAAACAATATCACCTGTGAGTACTGTGCTTCATTAAGTAACCAACTATATGAAACCAAATGGTCAACATTTACCCTAAAACAAAGATGGGAAGCTAAGAAGGGACAGGGAAGCTAGATTATTGGAAACAGAACAGAATGGAAATAATGAGAACGTTGACACAATGTGAAAAATGTAACCAACATCATGGAACAATTTGTACAAAAATTGTTAAATGGGAACTTAATTTGCTTGTAAACTTTCAGCTGAAACACAATAAAATATTTTAAAAAATTGTATGATACAATATGAATATATTTTTGTATTGTTTGGCTGATAATATACAGAAATGTATCATATTTGACAATAACAGCACAAAGAAAGTATTTGGAAATACAATCATGTTTGAGTAAGGAAATTAAACCAGAGGGTGACTTGAACCCAAAGGGACAAATGAGGAGAATAAGAAATGGTAAATAAGAAGCTACATGTAGCAAACTCTATAAATGTATATTTACATTTCTTTCTTTTCTCAGCTTCTTTAATAGACTTAAAATTACATGAGGTGATAATTATAAAAACATCTTGCTGGGTTTGTAACACATATAGATGTAACATGCATAAAATAACAATAAAAAAGGGGGAAGTGAGAATGGAGATACATAGGAATGCTGTTTCTATATCTTAATGGAATTAAGTTAGCACGAATGTGAGGTAAATTATGATGAGTTAAAATGCATATGGTAAGCCCTAGAGCAACCACTAAGAAAATAAATTAAAAATATACTGAAAAATTATTAAAGGAATGAAAATATTACTTTATAAAATATCCACTTAATGCGGAATAAAGCAGTAAAGGTGGAATAGGTTAAGAAAATGACATGAGACATAGAAAACAAAAAGTAAAATGACAGAGGTAAATTTAATTATACCAATAATAACATTAAATGTTAATGGATTAAACAATTCAACAATAAGGTAGGAATTTTCAAACTGGAAGAAAACCAAAATCCAGTTATATTCTGTGTATAGGAGGCTGGACTTACAGTCAAAGATACAAATAGGTTATAAGTTAAAGGCTTGAAAAAGATATATCATGCAGACAACTGTTTTAAGAAAGCTGGAATGTCTATAATAATATCAAAGAAAATAGACTTTAAAACAAAAATGTTATTAGATATAAAGAAGGAAATTGTATAATAAAAAAGGGGCAATCATCAGGAAGTTATAACAATTATAAACATAAATGAACCTAAAAACAAAGCCCCAAAATAGGTGAAGCTAAGGCTGACAGATTAGAGAGAAAAAGTAGGTCATTCAAAAATAATAGAGATTTCAATATCCCAGTTTCAAAAACATATAGAACAACTAAGCAAAAGATTAATGGAGTAATAGAACGCTTGAACAGGAATGTAAACCAACTACACCTAACAAACATCTATAAAAAACTCCATCCAACAACAGTGGACTACACATTCTTCCCAAGCGCACATAGAGCATTCTCTAGGCTATCCCGTATGTTAGGTCATAACACAAGCCTCAATAAATTTTGAAAGGACTGAAATTATACAAAGAATGTTCTCTGATTACAATGGAGTAAAACTGGAAAGTAATAACAGAAATAAATTTGGTATCTTCACAAATGTGTGGAAATTAAATAATACTCCACTAAATAATCAATGGATCAAAGAAGATATCACAGGGAAATCCTTAGGAATAAATTTAACAAAAGAAGGGAAAAAATGATATTCTAAAAACATTGTTGAAAGAAATTAAATAAGAACAAAGTAAGTGGAAAGACATCCCATGTTCATGGATCATAAGACTTAATACTTAGTTTAGATGGCATCATGGATAGAATTGTGTCTCCCCAAAATGTCTGTCAGCTTGGCTAGGTCATGATTCCCAGTATTATATGATTGTCTACCATTTTGTCATCTGATATGATTTCCCTATGTGTTGTAAATGCTATCACTATAAAGTAATAAGATGGATTAGCAGCAGTTATATTGATGAGATCTACAAGATTAGATAGTGTCTTAAGCCAATCTATTTTGAGAGATAAAAGAGAGAAGCAAGCAGAGAGACATGGGGACCTCCTACCACCAAGAAAGCAGTGCCGGTAGTACAGCGTGTCCTTTCGACCTGAGGTTCCTGTGCTGAGATGCTCCCAGACCAAGGGAAGATTAATGACAAGTACCTTCCTCCAGAGCCGACAGAGAGCGAAAGACTTCCCCTCTAGCTGATGCCCTGAATTCGGACTTGTAGCCTACTAGCCTGTGAGAGAATAAAGTTCTCTTTGTTAAAGCCATCCACTTGTGGTATTTCTGTTATAGCAGCACTAGATGACTAAGACAGATGGAAATGTCCTAAAATTGATCTACAGGGTCAATGCAATTCCTATCAAAATCCTAGCTCACTTATTTGTAGAAATTGACAAGCAGAACTTAAAATTCGTATGGAAATCCAAGGAATCCAGAATAGCCACCCCCCCCAAAAAAAAATCTGAAAAAAGAAGACAGAGGTCTCACACTTCCCAAGTTCAAAACTGACTACAGTACTACAGAAATCAGGACAGTGTGGTACTGGCATAATGATAGTCATATAAATGAATGTAATAGAATTGAGAGTCCAGAAGTGGATCCTCACATTTAGGGTCAATTGAGTTTCAACAAGGGTGGCAAGAAAATTTAATGGATAAAGAATAGTCTTTTCAACAGATGATGTTGGGGCAACTGGATATTCACGGGCAAAACAATGAATTTGGACCTTCTCCCCTCACATCACACAAAAATTAGCTCTAAATGGATCAAGCACATAAATGTAAGTGCTAAGACTATAAAACACTTCAAGAAAAAAAACCATAGATATAAATCTTTGTGACCTTGGATTAGGCATTGTTTTCTTAGAAATGATACCAAAAACATAAGCAACAAAAGAAAGAAATAGATAAACTGAACATCATCAAAATTAAAGATTTATGCTATAAAGAGTATCATAAAGAAAGCAAAAAGACAACCTACAGAATGGGTGAAAAATTTTGCAAATCACATATCTATAAAGGGCTTTTATGTAAAATATATAACAAACCCTTATAACTCCATAATAAAAAGATCAATAACCAAATTTTTTAAACAATGGAAGAGGTTCTGAATAGACACTTCTCCAAAGAACGTATACAAATGGCCAATAGGTTCATGAAAAGATGCTCAACATCATTAGTCATAACGAAAATGCAAATCAAAACCACATTGAGATATCACTTGATATCCACTAGGAAGGCTATAATCAAAAAGATAGATTATAGCAATTGTTTGTGAGGATTTGGAGAAATTGGAACTTTCCAACGTACAAGTAAAATGGTGCAGCCACTTTGAAGAAGTCTTACAGTTTCTCAGTTAAACATAAAGTGACCACATGACCCTGTAATTCCATTCTTAGGTATATACCTAAGACAAATAAAAACATCCACATAAAAGCTTGAACACAAATGGTCATTGCAGCATCATTCATAACAGACAAAAAGTGGAAAGAAACCTAATGTTTATCAACAAATGAAAGAAAAATAAAATGTGGTATATCCATATAATGGAATATTATTCAGCAATAAAAAAATGAAGTCCTGATACATATACTACAACATGATGAAAAATTATACTAATTGAAAGAAGCCAGCCACAAAGGACTACACATTGTATGATTTCACTTATATGAAATATTCAGAATAGACAAATCCATAGAGACAGAAAATAGACTAATGGTTGCCTATGACTAAGGCCGGGAACATTGAAGATAAATGGGGAGTGACTGCTAATGGGTACCGGATTTCTTTTGGGGCAATGAAAATGTTCTAAAATTGACTATGGTGATGGCTGCACATATTTGTGTATATAATAAAAGCTATTGAATTATGTACTTTAAATGAGTAAGTTGTATGGTTGTGGATTTTCTCTAAAAAGAGCTGTTTAAAAAAAAGGAATTAATTAATCAATCCAACCACTAATTATTTTTCTAATGTTCTGCCCTAACAACTTCCAAGTCCAACCCATAGACTAGAAGCTGTTTCAGAATTTTTTGGGTGTTGTTCTTTCTGGCTCTAGTTTATCAGTGATATTCAGGTGGCTTATATATTAAAAAAAGTATTTGGGAAAGGGGCTTTCTAAACTACCTTGATTATTTTTCCAATGTAATTAATTTATTAAATGTACTAGACTTAATGAGGTATAAACATTAAACAGCTTTACCTTTCCCTGATGCTACCTTAAACATATCACATTGCCATTTTATTCTACTTGTACATTTCCAGTAGCACCCATGGCTTTTTTACTTTTATTATATTTTTTGGTCACTTTTTGTTTTTGGATCTTATCATTTCTAATCAAATCCAATCTAAATCATAGCTTTTATCTATCATTCAATTTACATATTTTCTTTTTTCCCCAGCTCAGGCTTGAATATCAGGGATCAGCAGTCTTAGGGGCTCCTGGCTCTACTTTTTCCCTCATGGAGGAGTAAGAGGAGATAAAAATTATAAGAAAAGGAAATTTTACTCAACTGATACTGCTATAATTTGATGACTTTGACAGGTGCTCAATGTTCTGTCTGTTTTTCTCTGTTTCTTATCGGGTGAGTTTGAGAGTTCTCTATTTTTCCACAGAATGTCAAACAGTACTGGGCACTATTTGTTGATTTCATAGAAGTAGTGTCTTTCAGAGGAGGAAAAATATATATATATATTTATATATAAAACAAAAACAAAGAAGCCTTGGTTGATATTACAGAAGTCAAAAAAAGTTATCAGTATTGTTTACACTTATGATATGACTTAAGTCCATGAATGTTGAAAGAACTCATGAAGGTTGTTACTCAGCTGATTGATTTGAGGCAGGTGATTAATGCAGTTGCTAAGCCAAGTCAAGGATGATATCTTAGATGGACTCAGAGAAAGAGTTGTTTTATTCATGAATTTATCCATTCAACAAGTAAGTATTAATTAAGCATCTACTATTTGATAGTCATTATGCGTGTTCATGGAAGATACAGATAAATAAAACAGGGGCCCTGACCTTAAGAACTCCACATGCCGTATACTCCAAAAGCAACTATTTTTCTATGTGAAATGAGCAAGAAGCCTAGACTGATAATCTTTTTTTATTATTTTAAATTCTCATCATTCTTTTCTGTATCCATTTTTTACGAGCTATTACTTTTATAACAAAAATAAGTTTATCAAATGAAAAGAATTCATTTAGGGCTTTGAAAGCACTTCAAATCCAAAGTCTTGAGAAATTAATTTTCAATAAATATATTATTGAGGTATACATATTGAAAACTACACAGATCATAAATGCACATTGTATTAATTATCACAAAGTGAACACACTCATTTAACCACCACTCAGATTAAGAAATAGAGGCAGCTTTTTAGAAGCCCATGCCCGTATCCTACCCTAATCACCACTCTCTGCACTTTCTGCCAAGAGATAACCACCCTCCTGACCTCTAACACCAAAGATAAGTTTGACCTGGTTTTGAATTACATAAATGTAAGAATCTAGTACATATAATTTTGTGTATGACTTATCTTGTCCATCATTGTTTGTTGTTGTTGTTAGATGCTGTCGAGTTGATTCCGACTCATAGCAACCCTATATACAAATGGAATGAAATACTGCCAGGTCCTGTGCCATCCTCACAATCATTGCTATGTTTGAGCCTATTGTTGCAGCCACTGTGTCAGTCTATCCCATCAAGGGTCTTCCTCTTTTTCGCTGACCCTCTACCTTACCAAACATGATGTCCTTCTCCAGGGACTGGTCTCTCCTGATTTTTTGTTGCTAGTTTTATTGTGGTATAATATATATAACAAAACATTTGTCAATTTAACAGTTTTTATATGTACACTTCAGTGATATTGATTATGTTCATCATGTTGTGCAACCATTACCAGTATCCTTTTCCAAATGATTGCTGTATTAAGCATTGGTGTATAGGTTTCTGATTGATTTCCTGCTTTCAATTCTTTTGGGTACCTAGGATTGGAATTGCTGGGTCATGTGGTAGTTCTAAGTAGCCCTGGTTGCTCAGTGGTTAAGAATTAGGTACTTAATTCTTTTAGATGCTATTGTAAATGCAATTGTTTTCTTAATTTCCTTATCAGATTGTTCATTGATGGTGTATAAAAACACAACTGATTTTTGTGTGTTGACCTTGTACCTGCAACTTTGATGAATACATTCATTACCTCTAGTAGCTTTGTTGTGGATTCTTTGGGATTTCCTACATATTGGATCATGTTATCTGTGAAAAGGGATATTATTACTTTTCCCTTCCCTATTTGTATATCTTTTATTTCTTTTTCTTGCATAATTGCTCTGGCTAGGAATTCCAGTAATATATTGAATAGCAGTGGTGAGAGTGGACATCCTTGACTATTCTTGATTTTAAGGAGAAGGCGCTTAGCTTTTCTCCAATGAGTATGATGTTAGCTGTGGGTTTTCCACAGATGTCCTTTATCATACTGAGGAATTTCCCTTCTATTCTTAGTTTATTTAATGTTTTTATTATGCAAGGGCATTGGATTTGTCAAATGCCTTTTCTGCATAGATTGAGATGAACATGTGGTTCTTTGTTTTGTTAATGTGGTATATTACATCAATTGATTTTTTAGTGTCGAACAATACTTGCAATCCTCACAATTGTTGTTATGATTGAGCCCATTGTTGCAGCCACTGTGTCAATTTATCTTGTCAAGTGTCTTCCTCTTTTTTGCTGACCCTCTACTTTACCAAGCATGATGTCCTTCTCCAGGGACTGGTCCCTCCTGATAACATGTTCAAAGTATGCGAGACGAAGTTTTGCCATCCTTGATTATAATTTCATCATTATGTGTGTAAAATTCATCCACTTGGTTGTGTATAGTAACAATTCATTCAATTATTTTTTGTGTGGAGGAATCAATGATCCCTCCTCCCCACAGGAAAATTTCATGGAAAGAATATCATAGTTATGGTAAACCTTTTTCCAACGTTTCACCAATTGTTTCCAGTTTTACAGAATATACATTTCACCTCAATAGGAGGTGGGTTTGTTTATTTATGACTGTTACAGAGACAAGTGATAAAAAAGATTTCTTAATGGTTAAATTTTCTTAGTGACGCTATAAGACAGACTAGAACTGCCTCATTAGTATTAACTGGACAGCACATAACAACAACAACAATGGTTAAATTGTAGATATTAAACAATGCTAACCCACAAAGACTCATTCAGTAAAATTGTGTATCTTATGTTTATGTTTCTTAGAATCAGTATTTTCCAATGATTGCGATGAAGGCTCTTTGTTAATGATTCTATCTCATATTTTAAACACAAACATATAGAGCACCTATTATGCGATATTATCCTGATTTGAAGCTTATTTATTCAAAGCATGTGTATTCGAGCCCTGCTGTATTCCAGATAGTATTGGGTTCTGTGTGTACAAGATGGATTAGACTAAGTCCTTGCTCTGAAGGAGCTCATATTTTGGTGGAAAAGGAATACAAAGAAATGACTTCAATCAAATTTTATAAATGTTACAATAGAAATATGGCTGGGAGTTATACTGAGGGAGGACACCGAACTCATATTGGAGCAGGGACTGAAAAAGCTTCTTGGAGCAGAATTTTGTCTTGAAGAACATGTAGGGGGAATCATCTAGATGAAGCATGATTGGAGTAGTGGAGGATATTTCAGACCAAAGAAAACATTGGCAAACACAAAGAAATGAAGGAATGACACACTTTGGGTAATATACTATCTTAGAATAATTCTCACATTCAAATAAGGAACATTCAGATATGTGGTAAGAAGTGAAATTGGACAATGAGAAAGTTGAAGTAAGACCATGAAGTGGGCTGTATGTCATGTTGAAGAACTTGATCTTCAGAATAGTAGGAGATACTGAAAGATCTAAAGCAAGTGAACTAATAATAAACTTGACTACTATTAGAAGAGACCTGTTAGAAGGACCAGTCATTTCTCAAAGCTACCCAGCTGCTAAGTAACAAAGGTAGAATTTAAACCATGGTCTTCTGACTTCAGATCTAGAATTTTCTTCTCATATCATAGAACTTTGGGCTGATTGGGAGGAAAGATCAACATCAAAAATTAAAGAGATGGTAACTATGGATTTTAATGCATATATATACATATGTTGTTGTGTGTCATCGAGTTGATTCCAACTCATAGCTATGCTATAGGACAGGGTAGAACTGCCCCATAGAGTTTCCTAGGTTGTAGTCTTTATGGGAGCAGATCACCAGGGCTTTTCTCCCATGGAGTGGCTGAAGGGTTCAAATCGCCAAACCTTTCAGTTAGCAGCCAAGAGCTTAACAATTGTGCCACCAGGGCTCCTGCTAACCAAAAGGTGAGGGGTTCAAATCCACCAGCTGCTCCTTGGAAACTCTATAGGGCAGTTCTACTCTGTCCTATAGCATAGCTATGAGTTGGAATTGACTTGATGGCAACTTTTTTTTTTTTTTGGTTAAACACTTGATAAGATAATACTCAGTTGGTCACTCTGTTGAGCTATCTTTAATCTGGCCTTAATCTCCTGAGCAAAACAAACACCAAGAAGGAATAAATCGAGAGGCACAGACACTGACTCTTCTGTTATGCAAAAATAAATGTTATGAATGCACATCTATCAATTCTCTTTGAATGCCTACTATTGGGACAGGCAATAGTCAGATGTTTTCTGAGCCAAAATATTTATTAAATATTAAAATTTTGTAGTATCTTTAATGATAAAGTTTTCTGGGTGCTTAGGATTTGCTAAACACTTTGCAAAGCATTTTGCATACATTATCTAATTTAATCCTTAACAGAGCACTTCCAAAGAGTTGTGCATCATTACTGCCACTTTTCAGATGAAGAAAATGTGGCTCATGGAAGCTCAGCATGTTCTCAAGGACACACAGCTTGTAAAGTGGCAGAGCCAGAAATCTAATCCAAGTTAGTCTGATTATATGTAAAAAATAATCTCAAATTACAGTATTACCACATTTAAAAAAAAATAAGAAAAAATAGATGGTGTAAAAGTAAATACAATACAAAACCTTAAGAATTAAGCAGAGTTGCTTGTCTAAATTTAAAGCTTTAGGCAAATCCCTTGAAAGAATGATACAGTGAAGACGATTTTCTTCTTAGGAGACAAACAGTTGAAGGGAAGAGTGACAAAACAGAACCTGCAGTTAGTGAGCCATGAGCAGAGACCCTCTGCTTTAAAATTTATGCAATGCAACATCCATATTAGTTTTATCCCTTGCCTAGGCGGCTATGGAATTAAAAACAAATAGTTACATAATAGGGAGTGCAAGGTTGAGAAGGGGAGAGTGTTAACATGTCGTGGGGTTGGCAACTAATGTCACAAAACAATATGTGTACTAATTGTTTTGAGAAGCTAGTTTGTTCTATCAAAATTCATCTAAAGTACAATAATATATATATATATATATATATATATATATATATATATATAAATAGTTGCTGTAGAGTCGATTCATACTCATGGTAACCCCATGTGTGTCCGAGTAGAACTGTGCTTCATAGGGTTTTCAACAGTTGATTTTTTGGAAGTAGATCTCCAGGCCTTTCTTCTGAGGTACCTCTGGGCAGATTTAAACTGCCAGTCTTTTGGTTAGCAGCCAACAGCTTCACCATTTGCACAACCCATAGACATAATATAAAATAATAAGATAAAAAAGAAGTTGAAAGAACCATAAAAGCTATTTTCAAAGTGATGTCTATAGCTCCCTACTTCAGGGAGGTACATTCACCCAGCAGAAGCCTGATTCTCCCTATAAGTCTACATTGTTCCACAGCAGTTCATGCTCTAAGGCTCCTGCTCAACCTTCTCAAACATGTTTCCATTCACCACTGAAGTAGAATGTTATTTATGTAAGTGAAGGGTCCTTTTCTCTCTCTCTAGCACCGAAATAGAATGAGTGTAATTACCATAAACTTTGAAATGGATACAAAGAACTAATGTAACTGTGATCCATCAATTTTAAATGTATCAATGCAGTATAGAGATATACTCTTATCTAAAATAATTGCCATTTGATAGTTTTCATTTAAAATTCAATGTTCTCATGCTGTCTTTATGTTTGTCTGTCCAATGTCCTTGCCCTACAAATAAAGAAATAAGATTTTTTGTGCTCATGAAGATTTGTCCTTATCTCAACTCTATTGAAATCTACTAGAAAATGTAAAAAACATTAGGTACTACCCCTACTACATAGTCAGTCATTAATAACATTCCTTCTGATCAACTCAGCATCCCAATTCACCCTAAGAGTAATAGGTTCATTATGCTGTGAGGCCTTCTTTCAATATTCATACCTAAATGTTTTTCTTTGCAGTAAGTCATTCTATCCATTCTGTTATAAAGGACAACAAAAAGCTGCCAGATTTGAATTATTTTTACATGAGTATTCCATTTTTATTAGAGTGGTTGCACATCTAGCAAAACATCAAAGATTGGAGTAATAAATAGGTAATAGCTACTCTGTAGCATCCGTAAAACGTCCTCACTGTTGGAAGAACCAAAGCTGCACAGTTACTCTCTATTTGATAGGACTGGCATAAATTGAAGAGAAACAAATCTTTGGTTAATCTCATCATCTAACCTTCATTAATTATTATGCTGATCCCTTTAAATCTGCTCTCCAACTAATGCTCTCAGATTTCTCAGGAGCGTATGTGATAAATGGGAAGAAAATACAATTAAAGGATCTCACAAGAACATCTGATAATGAGCTATCAATGAAAAATCTGTTCCATGTAGATTATGTACTGCAATTATACACTCTTATTGTACATATTACCTTTCACTTGAGGCACTTACTACCTCAAATATTAAAGAAATATTTGTGTAGTTATTTGACTAAGGTCTATGGCTCCTGCTGGAATGCAAGTTTCATTAGGACAAATACTCTGTCTTGTTTATTCTTGAATTTTTAGATTCTGTCACAAGATGTGGTCCCAAATAGGTACACAATAAACATTTGTTGAAATACAGAAGATTTTGGTATTCTAGATTATATTTGTTGTATGTATGGGTGTCTCAATATAGAGTATTTTATGTGGAAAAGAGGAGACATGCTAAGTTCCTGGAAAAGACATGGAAATTCTGGAAGCCAGGGAAATGTTAGGTGACTGACACTTATGCTGTTTCAATAACTACTTGTCTTACACCAAAGATATTCTGGCTGTAGATACTTCAGTGCTGAAATGTCTTTAATATTTACAAAGCTAAATAGAAAGAAATATACTTTATATTACTCTGTTGTTGTTGTGTGCCATTGTGTCAATTCCGGCTCATCGTGACCCTATAAGACAGAGTAGAACTGCTCCATAGGGTTTCCAAGGAGCAGCTGGTGGATCTGAACTGCTGACCCTCTGGTTAGCAGCCTGAGTTCTTAACCACTTCACTACCAGGGCTCCTTACACTACTCTAGTCAATATTTAAATATAATAGAAAATGGCAAGGGTAAAATTCTTAGAATCATGATACGGTAAGCTCCTTTTAAAAAATACTATGTTTTAATAGGAGCCCTGGTGACACAGTGGTTAAGAGCTACTGCTGCTAACCAAAAGTCAGCAGTTCAAATCCACCAGCTTCTCCTTCGTAACCCTATGAGGCAGTTCTACTCTGTCCAATAGGGTCGCTATGCATTGGAATCCACTTGATTGTTGAGTAGAAGATGGTACCAACACTTAGCGACTCATTCTGGCTATCTGGTTAGACATAAGATTAGGTACAAAGTATAATAAAGTTTCTATATAATCCCTCTTCTTGTGATTTTTAAATTATCACTTATGCAAAGAGAAGTTTCGATCCTCTATGGTAGACAAGAATGTTATAATGGCACATTTCATCATGCTGTAACTGTTCACAAACTTCATATGAAGTTAAAAGATATACACTGAATAATGTAATTTGTAAGACAGGAACCAGGTTTAACACATTTGAAATATACTGGCAATATTTTTCTAGAAACAAGTATATTCTAACCAATGAGGGACAGTGTGATTCTAACAATACCATAGCTATAACTACTTTGTATAGTGTTCTTATTCCCAGGTTAACAAGGGAAGACTGCATATAAACATCTGGCTGAATTATTTAAGCACCACTTTTAAGGGAGGATCCAATATTTTAAATACTGTGGTCCAATAATGTCATCTTTATTTGCAAAAGGTTACCAATGTATTTATTCATTAGAATAAAATGGAGACAAGTTAACAGAAATAGGAATTGGAAAAAATATATACAACAAAGCATTGAGATATTTACAGACAACAGGCTATGTAAAGACTTCCTTTTACTTCCTGTATTTTCTCAAAGGGTCTGCGTGTTATTGGAGCTAAAAATGTCTGAGAATGATTAAATGGAACATAGAGCAATGTGATTTAAAATGGATTAAAATTTTAGTAAAATTTTGAAGATAGTTGAGTAGAGTGTATTCACATATCCTTACATGGAGCCCTGATGGCACAGTGGTTAAGAGCTATGGCTGCTAACCAAAAGGTTGGCAGTTTGAATCCACTAGCTGCTCCTTGGAAACCTTATGGGGCAGTTTTACTCTGTCCTATAGGGTCGCTATGAGCCAGAATTGACTCAACGGCAATGGGTTTGTTTTTTTTACATTGCCAGTAAGGTAACTTTGCCATACTTTCCAGGAATTTTAGTGACTATGTTTTTGTATCATGGCTTTCTTTGAGTATTAAGATTTTGTCATGAGAGCATTGATTTTTCTTTAAGTGTGTAATTTAAAAAATGTTTGTTCCATATTTCAGTGTAATGTAATATTCTTCAAAGCTTTTTTGTTTTTTCCTCCCCACCCTGGAGGAATATATCTTCTAACCTGCACTAAAAGTTAACTGGCAAAATTGAGTTCATTTTACCAAATGTTGAGGCTAATATTTCAGGTATATATTATGCATTTTTGAGTAATGTCACAAGTGCATGCAGAAAAAGTTTCTACTTCTACAAGAGTAAGTTTTACAAGTTGGTGGTTCATTTCTGTTTCCTAATAGAGGAAAACTGAAACTTCACACCATTTCTAATGAGACCATTTTAAGATCCATGCAATTTAGAGAGCTTGGTTACTTTAAAAGCCTTGCCTTTATTTTTACCTTTAATTTAACCTCACACAATTTATAAAGTGTGCGCTAATTATACAAAGATTTTCTAGCCACTTAGCATAGATTTAATAAATAAAACTATCTGCTTTTTACATAAAGGTCAGTTGGGCCACATAGCATATTCAAAAGACATACTTTAAAGTGGTCACAAGCTATTCAAAAACTATTAATATTTAATACCCATGTACATTTTGCAATAAAGAAGTGGTTGGTCTTGCAAAATTCTATCATGAGATCTGTGGCCTCATTTTTATTACCAAGGCCATGTTTTCCAAATACCAATACTTCTTTGTTTCCAACTTTTACATTCCAATCACCAGTAATTATCAATGCATCCTGACTGCACGTTCAATTTCAGACTGCAGAAGTTGGTAAAAATCTTCAATTTCCTCATCTTTGGCTTTAGTGTTTGGTGTGTAAATTTGAACAATAGTTGTATTAACTGGTCTTCCTTGTAGACGTATGGATATTTTCCTGTCACTGACAGCGTTGTACTTCAGGATAGATCTTGAAATGTTCTTTTTGATGATGAATGCGATACCATTCCTCTTCAATTTGTCATTCTTGACATAGTAAACCATATGATTGTCTGATTCAAAATAGCCAATACCAGTCCATTTCAGTTCACTAATGCCTAGGATACTGATCTTTATGCATTCCATTTCATTTTTGATGACTTCCATTTTTCCTAGATTCATACTTCATACATTCCACCTTCTGATTATTAATGGATGTTTGCAGCCGTTTCTTCTCATTTTGAGTTATGCAACATCAGCAACTGAAGGTCTCAAAAGCTTGACTCCATCCATGTCATTAAGGTTAACTCTACTTAGAGGAAGCAGCTCTTCCCCAGTTGTACTTTGAGTGCTTTCCCATCTGAGGGAGCTCATCTTCCAGCACTATATCAGACAATGTTCCACTGCTATTCATAAGGTTTTCACTGGCCAATTTTTTTCAGAAGTAGACTGCCAGGTTCTTCTTCCTAGTCTGTCTTTGTCTGGAAGCTCCACTGAAACCTGTCCACCAAGGATGACCCTGCTGGTATTTGAAATACAGGTGGCAAAGCTTCTGGTATCACAGTAACACATAAGCCATCACAGTATGGCTTCTTCATTGCAAATATCTTTTTTCAACAACATAAATGGTGAATATACACGTGGACCTCACCGGATGGAAAACACATCTGAGGAAAGAGATGATGGAAAAGCTCAATATCATCAGTCAGAACAAGGCCAGGCACTGACTGCAGAACAGACCATAAATTGTTCATATGCAAGTTCAAGCTGAAGCTGAAGAAAATTAAAACAAGTCCATGAGAGCAAAAACACAACCTTGAGTATATCCCACCTGAATTTGGAGACCATCTCAAGAATAGATTTGACGTACTGAACACTAATAAACGAACACCAGACAAGTTGTGGGAAGACATGAAGGACATAATAATACATGAAGAAAGCAAAAGGTCATTAAAAAGACAGGAAAGAAAGAAAAGACCAAAATGGATGTCAGAAGAGACTCTGAAGCTTGCTTTTGAACGGACGATAGCTAAAGCAAAAAGAAGGAATGATGAAGTAAGACAGCTGAACAGAAGATTTCAAAAGGCGGCCAAGAAGACAAAGTAAAGTATTATAATGAAATGTGCAAAGACCTGGAGTAAGAAAACCAAAAGAGAAGAACACGCTTGGGATTTCTCAGGCTGAAAGAACTGAAGAAAAATTTCAAGCCTCGACTTGTAATTTTGAAGAATTCTATGGGCAAAGTATTGAATGATGCAGGAAGCATCAAAGCTGATGGAAGAAATACACAGAGTCACTGTACCAAAAAGAATTGGTCGAAGTTCAGTCATTTCAGGAGGTAGCTTAAGATAAAAAACCGATGATATTGAAGGAAGAAGTCCAAGCTGCACTGAAGGCATTGTCGAAAAACAAGCCTTTAGGAAATGATGAAATACCAATTCAGATGTTTCAACAAATGGATGCAGTGCTGGAGGTGCTCACTCGTCTATGCCAAGAAAATTGGAAGACAGCTACCTTGCCAACTGACATGAAGAGATCCATATTTGAGCTCACTAAAAAAAAGGTGATCCAAATGAAAGTGGAAATTATTGAACAATAGCATTAATATCACACGCAAGTAAAATTTTGCTGAATATCATTCAAAACTGGTTGCAGCAGTACATCGACAGGGAACTGCCAGAAATTTAAGCCAGATTCACAAGAGGATATGGAATGAGGAATATGCTGACATCAGATGGATCTTGGCTGAAAACAGATAATACAAGAAAGATGTTTGCTTGTGTTTTATTGACTATGTAAAGGCATTTAATAAATTATGGATAACATTGCAAAGAATGGGAATTACAGAACACTTAATTGTGCTCTGGATGAACCTGTACATAGACCAAGAGGCAGTAGTATCAACAGAGCAAGAATATACTGCCCAGTTTAAAATCAAGAAAGGTGTGTCTCTGGGTTGCATCCTTTCATCATACTTACTCAATCTGTAAACTGAGCAAATAATCTGAGAAGCTGGATTATATGAAGAAGAATGTGGTATCAGGATTGGTAGAAGACTCATTAACAACCTGCGATGTGCAAATGACACAACCTTGCTTGCTGAAAGCTAAGAGGACTTAAAGCACTTACTGATGAAGATCAAAGGCTACAGCCTTCAGTATGGATTATACTTATATTATTATACTTATATTATAAGCAAAAATTCTCACAAGTGGACCAATAAGCAACATCATGATAAATGGAGAAAAGTTTGACGTTGTCAAGGATTTCATTTTACTTGGATCCACAACATCCATAGAAGTGGCAGTCAAAAAATCAGATGACATATTTGCACTGGGCAAATCTGCTGAAAAAGACCTCTTTAAAGAGTTACAAAACAAAGATATCACTTTGAGGACTAAG
Organism: Trichechus manatus latirostris; assembly: GCF_000243295.1. Lineage (NCBI taxonomy): Eukaryota > Metazoa > Chordata > Mammalia > Sirenia > Trichechidae > Trichechus > Trichechus manatus. Next base: position 17,299,758 of record NW_004443987.1, read on the forward strand.
GTGCGCCTGACCCAAGACATGATTTTTTCAATCCCCTCACGTGCATGTGAAAGCTGGACAATGAATAAAGAACACTGAAGAGGAATTAATGCCTTTGAACTATGGTGTTAGTGAAGAATAATGAATACACCATGGACTGCCAGAAGAACTAATAAATCTGTCTTGGAAGAAGTATAGCCATAATACTCCTTGGAAGCAAGGATGGCAAGACTTCTTCTCAAGTACTTTGAACAAGTTATCATGAGGAACCAGTCCCTAGAGAAGGACATCATGCTTGGTAAAGTAGAGAGTCAGCAAAGAAGACCCGCGATGAGATGGATTGACTCAGTGGCTGCAACAATGGGCTTAAGCATAACAACGATTGTCTGGATGGCACAAGACTGGGAGCTGTTTCGTTCTTTTGTACATAGGGCAGCTATGCGTGGGAACCAACTCGATGGTACCTAACAGCAACGACAACGTATATTTTAGTGTCTTTAGATATTCAGAGGACTAAGAATAGCAGTTGAAATTCATCCAAGAAAGCTTACATAAAATATTATTAACAGCTTTATAAGAAATAACCTAGGTAGAGAGATTTAATTAAGCAATCTTTAGTGCTTCCTTATCTTTTGTGCAGGAAAGAAAAGGTATACTTTTAATATCAATTTTAAATATTTTATGAAGAAAGTTTTTTTCCCTCCTTATACAGTGTATTTCAAGTTTAGATTTTGTTATGTTTTTGGACAATATTTTAGATATTTTTAAAATTAGCTTAAAAGCAGTGGGATACTAAATTCAGAAGAGCAGTGTCAGGTTGGGTTCCCTAGAGAAGCAAAACCAGTGAAGCGTATATAAAAATATATATATATGTAAATATATATATAAATGTATATATGCATATATTTTGTTGTTGTTGTTAGGTTCCATCGAGAAAGTTCCAACTCATAGCGACCCTATGTACAACAGAACGAAACACTGCCTGGTCCTGCATCATCCTCATAATTGTTGTATGCTTAAGCCCATTGTTGCAGCCACTGTGTCAATCCATCTCATTGAGGGTTTTCTTCTTCTTTGCTGATCCTCTACTTTACCGAGCATGAAGCCCTTCTCCGGGAAATGGTTCCTCATGATAATATGTCCAAAGTACTTGAGATGATGTATATATATATATATACACATAGAGAGAGAGAGAGAGAGAGAAAGAGATGAGAGAGCTTTATCTAAAGGAAATGGCTCAGGCAGTTGTAGAGTCTGGAATGTCCCAAGTCCATGGGTCAGGCATCAGACTGGAGGCTTCTCCTGACTCCCATAGCTGCAGGAGTAGGCAAACCCAAGTTCTGCAGGTCAGATGGCAAGCTTCTTGCTCACAAGCTTTGGAGGCTGACGAATCAAAAGATCAGCAGGTAAGCTGCTAGCTCCAGCCCCAAGGACTGGAGGTTAGCTAATGACATACCAGATGCAGGATCCAGAGCAAGAGCCTTGCTGGAACATCTACTTATATACTGAAGGCAGGCCACACCCCAAGGAAAGTCCTTTACAGCTGATCGGCTGCTCATAGCAGATCTCATCATGGAATTGATTACATCATTATATCACTGCCAAACCACATCATAACTGCCAAACCACTGAGAATCATGGCAAAACCAAGTTGGCACACAACCTTAACCACCACATGTAGTCACTAAGCAAATTTAGATGGTGTAGAATCAAACTGAATGAATCACAAAATAGATATTCCTTTACTTTTTTTTCCCCTCTAGTGATCCATTTTTTTCCTTCCTTTTGTTCTGTCATTCATTTCATTAATTATTCTTGCTACACCTGGCTTCAGTGTGATAAATGTGTAATTTCAAACAACAGTTTGGTTGAATGATTCAGAAATGCAGGTGTCAATTCTGTTACTATATCTTTGCTATTAAAGCATCCCTATTTTGAAAAATTTTCATTCTTTCCCAGCAAACCATGTCCTAATGTAGATCTACCTTAAAAAACTTTTGTTGTTCCATCTAAAACTACCCTCCGCCATCATTATATGCTCATTCATACTAATAAAGAGAGTTAATGGTCTCTGTGTACTTTAAACTCATTCCTACCCCAATAATTTTTGCATTTTGAACTTGCATCACTTGTTCTGCTCTCACAAAGTATTGCAAAGTCATTTCCTCTGTCTTTTATGTTTTTAGTTTATTTTAACCTTAAATTGATCTCAGTGATTACCTAATTGAGGAGAAAATTAATCTATAACACAATAGTCCAGAGAAAGCTCTGGTAGCAAATATAAGAAATAAATGACTATATAAGTCCAGCTGCAAAACTCACCTACCTACTCACCCTAGGGAATAGGGACACAATTTCCTTTCAGACTGTCAGGGGCAGCCATCAGCCCCCTGCCTGGCTCAGAGCATGATCCCCTACTGCAGCCAGATACTGGTGCCCACACAAATCACCCATGCCTCTCAAAGACTGTAGGTGAGAGCCTGCATCACACACTCGGTGACCGACTGCCTGCACACCTGAGCTGAACCCATATAGGAAAATCTAATGGACTCCTGTGTGCACATCCTTAATTACAAAACTAACTACCTGGTGACAGGACGTTAGAGCTTCAAAGGTGCCAATAATCAAACTAGCGCACACGAGCAGCCTATTTGGGCATATCAAAACAAAACAAAACAAAAAAAAAAAAACAAGAAGCTAGGACTCACTAAACAAATATACAATAAAATTATAATAACTTATTGATGGCTGGGAGACAACAGTCAATATCAAATCACATAAAGAGGCAGTCCATGATGGCTTCAGCAAGCTCCCAAAATAAAGAATCAATAAATTCTCTGGAGGAAGAGAATTTTTTGGAATTACCAGAGGCAGAATACAAAACATTAACATACAGAACTCTTCTAGAAATTAG
>NW_004443987.1:17302801-17304597 GCF_000243295.1 Trichechus manatus latirostris
TCCAGACAATTAACAATAAAATTTCAGAATTAGACAACTCAATAGAAAGTCATACAAGCAGAATTGAGGCAGTAGAAGTTAGGATTAGTGACATTGAAGATAAAGCACTTGATGCCAACTTATTTGAGGAAAAATCAGATAAAATAATTAAAAAGAAAGAAGAAACTCTAAGCATTATGTGGGACTGTATCAAGAGAGATAACCTAAGAGTGATTGGAGTACCAGAACAGGGGGGATAACAGAAAATACAGAGAAAATTGTTGAGGATTTGTTGACAGAAAACTTCCCTGATATCATGAAAGATGAGAAGATATCTATCCAAGATGATCATCGAACCGCACATAAGGCAGATCCCAAAAGAAAGTCACCAAGACACATTATAATCAAACTTACCAAGCCAAAGATAAAGGGAGAATTTTAGGAGCAGCTAGGGATAAAAGAAAAGTCATCTGCAAAGGAGAGTCAATTAGAATAAGCTCGGACTACTCAGCAGAAACCATGCAGGCAAAAAGGCAATGGGATGACACAGATAAAGCCTTGAAGGAAAACCACTTCCAGCCAAGAATTATATGTCCAGCAAAACTGTCTCTCAAATGTGATGGTGAAATTAGGACATTTCCAGATAAACAGAAGTTTAAGGAATTTGCAAAAACCAAACCAAAATCACAAGAAATAAAAAAGGGAGTCCTACGGTTAGATAATCAATAACATCAGATAACAATGCAAGACTAGAACACAGGACAGAGCAGCCAGATGTTGACTCAGATAGGGAAGCTGAAAATACATCAAAGCTAAAATAATTGAAAATAGGGAAACAGAGACATCAATATGTAAAAAAGGAGAACATTAAAACAAAAAGAAGGACTTAAAAAATGCAGACATTGATTTTTCTTATGGAGGGGAAGTCAAGGTGATATAAAGAAATAAAAGACTGGTATAAACTTAGAAAAATAGGGGTAAATATCAAGGTAACCACAAAGGAATCTAACAATCCTACAAATCAAAATTAAAAAGTAGAAAAATATAAAGACCCAGCAAACACAAAATCTACAACAAAGAAAAAGATGAAAAATACATAAAGAAAAATAACTCAGCACAGAAAATTAAGGGGAAAAGAGAAACTGTGAACAACACACAAAAAGAGACATCAGGATGACAGCACTAAACTCATACCTATCAATAATTATGCTGACGGTAAACGGACTTAATGCACCAATAAAGAGACAGAGAGTGGCAGATTGGAAAAAAAAGCATGACACGTCTATATGCTGCCTGCAAGAGATGCATCATAGACTTAAAGACACAAACAGGCTAAAACTCAAAGGATGGAAAAAAAAATATCAAGCAAACAACACTCAAAAAGAGCAGGAGTGGCAATATTAATCTCAGACAAAATAGACTTTAAAGTAAAATCCACCACAAAGGATAAGGAAGGGCACTATATAATGATTAGAGGGTCAATACAGCAGGAGGACATAAGTATAATAAATATTTACACACCCAATGACAGGCTCCAAAATACATAAAACAAACTCTAATAGCTCTGAAAAGAGAGATAGACAGCTCCACAACTGTAGTAGGAGACTTCAAATCAACACGCCACTTTCGGTGAAGGACAGAATATCCAGAAAGAAGCTCAACAAAGACACGTGAGAGCTAAATGCTACAATCAACCAACGTGATCTCATAGACATATACTGAACACTGCACCCAACAGCAGCCAAGTATACTTTCCTCTCCAACGCACATGGAATATTTCTCCAGAACAGACCACATATTAGGCCATAAAGCAAGCC
>NW_004443987.1:17318039-17329377 GCF_000243295.1 Trichechus manatus latirostris
TTCTCACTCCATTTGGTGCTCGGCTGAGTTCTTTATCTCTTCATTTGATGTTTTAGGGTTTCAGGATTGTTGTATTCTCTGTTCGGCTTAGTTTTTTGGAATTTTGCTGTGGAGGGACGGCGTGGTGCTTCTGCCTAGAGTGCCAGTTTTAACTCTGTTCTTAAGCCACATTTTTTTCTCATTACACCGAAAACAAGAACTCTAAAGCTGATAGTTGTAGAAAATATTTCACAGAGGGAAGATCTGGTATCTTCTGAACAAAAGCAGAGTCTCTTCTTGACTGTAGAACTTTTTTCAATATGTGACTTATGTAGAAACAGCCATGTACCAAGTTAAAAAAAAAAAAAGTACATTATGGAGGTATTGGAGCCTGAGGAAAGAACAAGTATCATTGAAGATACTTTTACAGTGATAAACTATAGAGTATAAACCACTTTAGGGACAGGATTAGGGTTACAATCCAAAAAGGAGAGTAGCCATTAAAGAGAAATTGATTATATAAATATTTAGAAATGACAGAAATGTACAAATTAAACAAAGAGATTTCTTAACAATGTTTCTTCTTATTTGAAAATAATTAGGTCTGGGAAGTTCTTCAGCTTGTGAGACAAATGAAATTATAATTTCCACCTTAGTTCATGGTCTACGCTTATCAGCTGGACACTGTTATAAGATCATGAAATGGTATTGGTTGAAGTGGAATACATAAAGATTTAGTTGATAGTCTAGATGTAATAGAATGACAAGATTTCTCTTGGCAAAAGCGGGAAAATAGTGTCTCAAGTTATAATATTCGGTCATACTTAACTAATACTGCCATGTTTAAAAATGATTCTTACTGTTAGTAAAAACAAATTAACACAACCACTTTCTATTGATAATGTTCTTTGCTATTTATTCATATTATCTTACAATGATTTGAGGCATGTAAAAGCTTTAAAGATTATGTAAATCTTTACAGAGTATTTGATGAACTTACTTTTGCAGGAAGCGTTAACCTTATTTTTGGCATTTTAATGCTTTTCTACCCATGCAATGCCCACTAGGGATATACGTGTTTGTATTGTGTGTATATATCAGATATGTATAATATTATTTGATTTTTTCAAGGAAAAAAGCCATGTTTCTTAGGACTGAACCTTCAATATTTTTGTGACTATAAAGCATTTTAATTACCACTTATAAGAATATTATCCCCGAGTTTATACACCAAGAGACTAGCTATTACGTTCCTTGTCCTCTTCTCAGTCTTTCTCTAGCTTTCTGTCTAATAGCTGCAAGTGGTTAAAGGACGCTAGGTGAACTGTGCCCATTATTATCTACTTGCACAATGAGCAGTAGGACATTCCAAATTCATGAAAGTAGAATTCAAAAATCTACTTTTAATGTCAAAATATTCAGCTAATTAATACACTTGGTTGACATATGCCAGAGTGTATAGCATTTTACTTTTTTTTTTTCTTGATGGAAGCTACTCAGTCCTAAGTCCAGAGTGCACTGAAATCACCCCAGCCTAGGAGTTTTCCACTAACAGTTCATTGAGTTCTAACATTTAACTTCAAGAGGTAATGTAATTTAAGTATGTGATAGCAAAGCAGTCAATAAAACTAGAGCAAAATCTTTCTTCATTTTATCTTATGCATTTTAAAATCATAATCTCTTTTTAGTGTGACTTTAGAGCTGTAATTTTAACTTTTGTAGAATTAGAATACCAAACATATTGAATTGTGTGTGTGTTTTTTTATTTCCATGTTAAGCTTATTAATATTAAAGTATTTAATGGGTATATATAGAAAGGTAGATCAAGGAAAGTTAGACCTGATGCCATCTTAAAGCAAAATTATATGTAGTTGAAAAACTCTGAATAATTTTTTATATCCTTAGGAACTTTTTGTATTAATTGTAGTTATTGGCGTAAAATTCTTAAGAGAATTTTGCAAATTTAAGGAGAAGGAAAGAAAATAAGACAAGATATAAAGAAAAGGATTTAAAAAAGAAAGTGAGAAAGGAATAGACTGCAATAGAGTGACTAGGATTTCCACTTACAGGGTTTTCCAAGGGGCTTGCATCAATATGAGCGTAATAGTAAAAACATTACTGTGAAGCAGACAAAGCCATCCATGAGTAATTTGCTCCAGATATTAAAGATTTAATGTGGAAATTGGCTCCAATTCAGTTCCAACATGGTTGCTACTGACAATTCTTTTAGTGCGTGTGTTTTTTTTTAAACACACATGTGTGCATATGCACACACACACACAAACACACAAATAATTACGTTGTTCTTGTTAGGTGCCGTTAAGTTGGTTCTGACTCATACTAATGCTGTGTATAAAAGAACAAAATGTTGCCTGGTCTTGCGCCATCCTCACAATAGTTACCATGTTTGAGGTCTTTGTTGCAGCCACTGTGTCAATCCATCTCATTGAGGGTCTTCCACTATTCCGCTGACCCTCTACTTTACCAAACATGATGTCCTTCTCCAGGATTCGTCCCTCCTGCTAACATGTCCAAAGTATGTGAGACGAAGTCTCGCCATCCTTGCTTCTAAGAAGCATTCTGGCTGTGTTTTTTCCAAGACAGATTTGTTCATTCTTTTGGCAGTCCATGGTATATTCAACATTATTCGCCAACACCACAATTCAAATGCATCAATTCTTCTTAAATTTCTTTTTGTCATTGTCCAGCTTTTGTATGCATATGAGAGGCTCGCCTTAGTCCTCCAAGTGACGTCTTTGCTTTCTAACACTTTGTAGAGGTCTTTTGCAGCAGATTTGCCCAATGCAATACATTGTTTGATTTCTTGACTACTGCTTCCATGGGCATTGATTGTGGATATAAGTAAAATGAAAATCTTGACAACTTCAATATTTTCTCCACATAATTTTATGGTGCTTATTGGTCCCGTCGTGATGATTTTTATTTTCTTTATGCTGAGATGTAATTCATACTGAAGGCTGTAGCCTTTCATCATCATCAGTAAGTGCCTCAAGTCTTCTTGACTTTCATCATGCAAAGTTGTGTCATCTGCATAATGCAGGTTGTTGATGAGTCTTCCTCTAATCCTGATGCCACGTTCTTCTCCATATAGTCAGCTTCTCGGATTATTTGTTCAGCATACAGATTGAATAAGTATGATGAAAGGATACAACCCTAATGCATACCTTTTCTGATTTTAAACCGTGCAATACCTCTTTTTCTGTTCTAACGACTGCCTCTTGGTCTATGTACAGGTTCCACTTGAGCACAATTAAGTATTCTGGAATTCCCCTTCTTCACAATGTTATCCATAATTTGTTATGATCCACACAGTTGAATGCTTTTGCAAGATCCATCTGACATCTGCAGTGACATCTCTCATTCCATATCCTATTCTGAATCCACCTTGAATTTCTGGAAGTTCCCTAACGATGTCTGGAGGCATTTTTTAATTATCTTCAGCAAAATTTTGCCTGCAGGTGAGATTAATGAGATTGCTCTGTAATTTCTGCATTCCTGAAATGGTTGAACATCGCCCAATTCTTTTAGTTTTAGTGGTACAGAGACTGTTTATTCATTCCATCTTGTTTTGATGCTTCCTACATCCTTCAATTATTTGCCCATGGTAGTACGGCGGCTAAGAGCTTGGCTGCTAACCAAAAAGTTGGTGGTTTGAACCCACCAGTAGCTCAATGGGACAAATATGTGACAGTCTGCTTCTGTAAAGATTGCAGTTTGGGAATCCCTATGTGTCCTATAAGGTCACTATGAGTCAGAAGCGACTCAACGGCAACGGGTTTTTACAAAGAATTGTAGAGAACATGAAATGGAGTAAAAAAAGATTTTAAGAGGTTGGCATTAAATCCAGGTGATAATGACTGAGGTATCCTATATTTAATAATATTATCAATAGTTATCATTGCCTGAGCACTTGATCCATAACAATTGTTTTATACATATTTGTTAACTTAATTCTCACCACAAACCCACAAATTAGGATTTATTTCCCCATTTGAATGAACGGTGAATAAATTCATACCGTAGTGCAAGACTACCCACCTGACAAACTATGGGGGGGGGGAATATGAACCTTATATTTATTGATTTTAAAGCTTGTATTCTTTACCACTACTCTCTAACACCATTCTCTGAAACGATCTCCTTACTCACATCCTTGAAAGTATTAATGCAGATAAGTCTCAAATTTCATTCAAGATTTCTGGCACTCCCAAACATCTGGTCACGCTGATTACTGCTGAACTTGTTGGTAAAACCAAACTGCACATCCATCTTACAGTAAACTCTGCTATAATGAGCAATTTATTCATTCATTTCTCTTTAAGTCTACTCATCATTACATGTTCATTAAGTAAAGACTGTCACTGATTAACAGGCCTACATATGGATGACAGTATGAGCAACAAGGCTATTAAAACTTCACTGGGTAGGGCAGGCATATGCCACAAACAATAAGGTAGATTAATGAGAAGAATTAAATCTCAGGTTGTTACATTATGGTTCATTTCCTTTATTCTCATGTTATTTATGATTACTGTCAAATATATAACATCTCAGAAACCTACAAAAGTGGAGTGTAATTATGTAAACTAGAAGTATAAGTTTAATGTGGTAAAACAAAAAACAGTTTAACTATTAACACCTGAGTAACATAATTTCTTAGGGACTAAATTAATGAAAATAATATGGTGATAGGATGATGCGTGTTTATGTGTCTGTTTTCTTATACATTTCTAAATTTCTCTTCTTGTAACAGGTGTTTTATTGACATTTCAACATAGCTATAAGATATACGAAGAAAAATTATTGATGGTGGTAAAACTTAATCAAATAATTTTAAGAATTTTAAATATATTTGATATTACCATTTAAGGACAATTTAAGTTACACCGTGCTATATTAATTTTAACCAAGCAAACTCTGATTTTTATCTGTGGATATTGTTATTCAAGTATTCAAGAACCCCAATTTAAAATAATTTATTTCCAATTAAACATAGCCACATCCTTCCTAAAGAAGCAAGAGATTTAAAACAGTTTTTAATTCCTAACATAGTAATTTCACTTCTAAGAATCTATTCTTTGAAAATTGCTTGAAAAGATCACACATACACATACTCTTTCTCTCTCTGCCTCTCTCTCTCTCTCATACACACACACGTATCTTTATTACAAAATCATTTTGATAATAAAAACTGGAAAAACTTTAATATCTCAAATTGAGAAAATACATATATTATGACACATGAATTGGATGAAATACTCCAACTGCTTAGAGTCATATTTACAAAAGATTTGTAATGACAAAAAACTATCAGGAATACTATTAAGGGAATAAAATGAGAGAACAAATTTTATCTGCAGCATGATCTCAGTTATGAATATATATAATACTACAAGAAAATACATTAAATTGCATTTATACCTCAATGAGCTCAAGAACTTAAAATATGTATTATATTTTAATGTGAATGGATACAAAACTTGTCACTGATATTTTGCCATGCCTAATGTGGTTCTAACTTAAAATAAAAGTTTGTTAAATAGAAAAAGATGTGTATTTACCAAAAAAAAAAAAAATTGAAGAGAGTCCAGAAGTTCTGCAGAAAATGAGTTGTTTTTAGATGAGAATTAACAGATTAAAAGTATAACAATAAACTTTTAAAGAATATAGTGACATTTTGATTTCCCACTACTGTACAGAAACATGCAAAATTGGTACTCTCTGAGTTCTTTTAAAATACTAATGTGAAACTGTACTCTTTAAATAAATTGACTGCAGAGACAGTAAAAGAAAAATTTTATTCAAAATATTATGCTTTTATAAGACTGAAAAATTGAAAAATAAATATAAAAAGATTGCTGAGTAAAGGACATAACCATTCACTTTGTTATTTTTGCATTAGAAGTTAAACATATTGTAATAGTCAATGTAAAAAAAAAAGTAACTGTGGCAATTAAATTAATACAATGGCAATGTTTATTTTCATATTGAATCTTCTAGTTTCTATAAATGATGATCTTTTGCTGTCTCTGATTTGATACCTTTTTAAATGGTCCCTCAGTTTAATTTTATTATGCTAAACAAAGAAATTGTTAAGAAACATTTTGCAGATTGGCCCTATTAGATTATTATTAATTATACTTCACCAGATAACCTAGATATTACACATATGTGATTTTATAATTCTCCAACTTATCAATGGATAATATTAACAAAATAAATTTGTACCTCAGAATTTTGGAACTCAAAATGCATATATTCTCTAGAAACAGGGTTATAAATTATTCCCAGCCTATTCAGTTGAAATTTATGTAAAGCATATTAAAGCTATATTTTGGTGTCAGACAGATTGGTGTTCAAATCCCGACTCTGCACTTACTATCTGTGGAATCATGGGCATATGAAAACAGATAATAAAGCAGAACTATCATGTTTTCATTTTATAATTAAATGAAATATTGCTGTATGTTTTCTATAATACAAGCACTAAGTAAACATGCAATAGATGATGCACTATCATCATTATCATCAATACTATTTTTAGACTTTTTTTTCACTTAAAAATAGTTTGCACTAGGAGAAAATGAGAAAAGATACAAATTACCAATATCTGGAATGAAAAAGTGGATATCACTACAGAACCTGCAAACACAGAGATAATAATAAAAGAATACTATGGATACCTTTACATACAAATATCTGACAACTTAGATAACATGGACCAATTACTCAAAAAATGAAAATGACCAAAACTCACCCAATAAGAAAAAGATATTTATTTAAATAACTTCATCACTATTAAGGAAATTAAATTTGTAATTAAAAACAAAAAACTAACCATAAAAAAAGGCCAGGCCTGGATGATTTCACTGTTGAATTCTACCAAACATTTAAAGAAGAATTAGTACCAATTTTCCACAATCTATTTCACAAATTGAAGAGGAAGAAATCCTTCCTAATTCATTTTACAATGTTAGTATCACCGATACCAAAACTGGACAAACACAGCACAGAAAAGGAAAACTACAGACCAAATTTCTCATGAATATAGACACAATAATCCTTAACAAAATATTAACAAGTAGAATGCAGCAATATATAAAAATAATTATACACCATGACCAAATGGGGTTCATTTCAAGGATAAAAGGAAGTTTTATAATTCAAAAATCAATGAATGTAATGCAGCATGTTAACAGGTTGAAGAAGAAAATCACATGATTATATCAATAGACAGAAAAAAAATTGACAAAATTCAACACAATTCATGAAAAAACTCTCAGAAAAATAGGACTATAGGACAACTTCCTCAACTTGATAAAGAACATCTACAATGAATAGAAAAGGAAAAAATAAAACTGTCCTTATTTGCAGATAGCATTATTTTTACTAGAAAAATCCCAAGAGATCTAAAAAGAAGCTCCTATAACTACTAAGTGAGTTTATCAAGGACTGAGGATATAAGATAAACATACAAAAATCAACTGTATTTCTATAGCCTAGCAACCAACATGTGGACAGCAAAATTAAAAATGCAATACTATTTACATTCGCTCAAAAATAAAATGAAATACTTATGTGTAAATCTAACAAAACATATATAGGACTTGTATGCTGGAAACTACAAAACACTGATGAATGAAATCAAATAGTATATAGATAAATGGAGAGACATATACCATTTTCATGGATTGGATGATTCAGTATTGGAAAGATGTCAATTCTACTTATATAGATATAAAGATTCCACATAATACCAATCAATATCACAGCATGATTTATTTTGTAAAAATCAACAAACGCCAAAATTTATATGGAAAAGCAGAGGAAATAAAATAACTAATACAGTTTTGATAAGGGAATTCCGGGCAACATGGCATTCTAGGCAGAAGCACCATGCTGTCCCTCCACAGCAAAGATCTGAAAAACTAAGCCAAACAGAGAAAACAGCAATCCTGAAACACTAAGCATCAAATGAAAAGATAAAGAACTCGGCCAAGCACCAAATGGAATAAGAAACTGAAAGAGAACAGAGAGTGAGGAGACATACATGCAAAAGTACCCTATCAGCTAATGCAGCACGGTTCCACCATCTTGGACTCCTATCAGAGACCAGCAAACAGGGGGTATGAGAAAGCAGCTTCACGGAGCTTCCAGCAGGAGACAGAAAAACCAGTAACCAGCAATATATGCTTTCCCACCCCCCACACTTCTTCACCCCCACTTGGCCTCCTCTGCTTCTTGTGGCCACAGTCTCTTGGCTGGGAAGCACCGGCTGCTTGGATTCCACCCGCCCGCACTGGCCAACTCCCTGAGTGCCATTTGTTGGCTGCTGGTGTTGCTTTTTTCTACTTCTTTTGATTTCTTCCTTACCTCTCAGCACCTCCCCCTCTTTCTCTCAAATACCTGGCTCTCTGTGCCATCTTTGCTCCTTCCTGAAAGGCTGTGAAACTCTGCTCGAATGTGAAACTGCTTCCTGGTCCATGATGCCACACTGGTGGGATCCCAGGGCTTTTGTTTGTTTGTTTGTTTTGAATTGTTTGTTTTCTTTTTCTTTTCTCAAATTGGGAGCCCACTCTAGGCGGGCAGTACTGTGTGGTTTGGGACCTACCCTCTCAGTTTGTGCAGACGCGCAGAGGGCCCTGAGGGCATTTCTTTTTTTGTGTTTTTTTTTCTGTTTTTTTTTGGGGGGGGGTTCTTGTTTTTTTTTAATTTGTTTTCCCACTTTTTCCCTTTTTATCTTTCTTCATTATGCAGTTTCACATCTCTCTGTACCTTTCTATTCTTCCTGTCCCCTGAATACAGGGCGCTGAGTGACACATCTATGCCTTCTAGCCAGGCTGTACTTCAATGCCTGGGAGCAACTTCCCCAGAGCTCGTAGCTGCACCAGTGGGATCCCTGGGAGCTGTTCTTTTCTTTTTTCATTCTAATTTTTATTTATTGACATTTTTTCTTTTCTTTTCTTCTCAAACTCTTTTTGGTTTTCTCCATTTCATAGTCTCTCATCACTCCATTCCAATGGCAAGCTCCCCTAGCACTCTTTTTTGTTTGTTTCTATGTTTTTAGCTCCTATTCCTCTCTCCTCTCCTCTCTCCCATACCCATCTTAGCTCCATACATCACAATCACCCCCCCCATCCTGCCTACTTGCACCATGCGCTTAACATCACACCAACAAGCAGCACAGAAACAACCTACAAGAACCTGTCTGCACTGATTACAGGCCCACCCTGGTGGCTGTATAAAGTGCCACAAACAACCTATCCCAGCAACATCTCTTCAGTTAGACCTGCCCTGCTATACCATATCTGAGTGACAGACCCTGCCAATTGAAGAAGGAGGTGAAAAGTATGGTGCCCACAGATGAGCAAACAACAAAGTACACACAGCCCACCTACTCAGATATAGCAAAATAAAACAAAAAAACAGGATGAAACAAACAAACCTACAATAAATAAATGAAAAAAAAATAACTACTGAATGCCCTGAAGACAGCAGACAATATAAAAACATTTACAAAAACAGGACAGGATGGTTCCAGTAGGCATCCAAAATAAAACACAAGATGACTTTCCAGTACAAGAAAAGGCACTAGAACTACCTGATAGGGAATTCAAATCTCTAATACTCAGAATTATCCAAGAGTTGAAGCAAAAAAGCAGACAAAAATGAGGAAAAAATAGACAAATTCATGGAAAAGGCAGACAAATTCATGGAAAATACAGACAAAAAAATAGAAGAATTCAGGAAAATAATCCAGGAACAAAATGCCAAAATGAATTCACATCTAGAACTCATACAAAAACAACACTTAGAAATCCAAAAGACAAACAACAACATTTCAGAAATGGACAGTGTCATAGAAGGGCTGAGGAGCAGATTTGAAACGGTGGAAGGCAGGATCAGGGAAATTGAAGACAAATACTTGGATACAACACAGTTTGAGGAAAACTCAGAAAAAAGGACAAAGAGAAATGAAGACACCCTGAGAATTATGTGGGATACAATCAAAAGCAAAAACTTGTGAGTGATCAGAGTTCCAGAACAGGGGGAGAAAACAGAAAACACAGAGAAGATCATTGAAGAAAGGCTGACAGAAAACTTCCCCAATATCATGAAAGATGAAAAGCTGGCCATCCAAAAAGCTCAACGAATCCCATATAGGAGAAACCTCAAAAGACAATCGCAAAGACATATCATAATCACACTCGCCAAAACCAAAGACAAAGAATCCTGAGACCAGCTCGAGAAAAACAAGAAGTCAAATACAGAGGAGAAACAATAAGATTAAGCTCAGATTATTTGGCAGAAACTATGCAGGCAAGAAGGCAGTTGGATGACATATATATAACCTTGACAGAAAAAAATCGCCAGCCAAGAATAATATATCCTTCAAAACTTTCAGACAAATATGTTGGTGAAATTAGGTCATTTCCAGATAAACAGAGATTAAGGGACTATGTAAAAACCAAATCAAAATTGCAAGAATTATTAAAGGGAGTCCTTTGATCTGAGAACAAATGACTTCAGCTCACAGGCTGAATGTCGGACACACGACAGTACCAGCCGGACACCAATCTAGGAAATGAAATCTCAAGGACTATCCAAAACCGAAAGTAACACCACAGGGAATCAGAGCAGTTAATCTGTAAATGGCAACAACATCAGAATAAGAAAAGAGGGACTAAATGGTGTAGGTATAGAACCTTCCAATAGAGAGGAATGCAAGTATATACCAAATAATAATAGACTGCTTCAAACTTAGAAAGATAAGGGTAAATTTCATGGTAACCACAAGCAAAGTTAACAAACCTACTCATAAGGATAAAAAGGAAAAACATAAAGTCTCAGTAAAAACAAAACCTACAAAAGCAAAAGAAATGAAAAAATAAATTCACAAACAAAAGTAATTCAGCACAGGAGAGTAACAGGAACAAAGAAAAAGTCAGCACCACACAAAAAAAAAAAAAACACTACAAAATGACAGAACTAAACTCACATCTATCAATAATTACACTGAATATAAATGGACTCAATTCACACATAAAGAGACGGAGAGTGACAGAATGGATAAAAAAACAGGATCCATCAATATGAGGGCTACAAGAAACACACCTTAGAAACAAAGATGTAAATCTATTAAAAACCAAAGGCTGGAAAAAAATATATCAAGCAAACAACTACCAAAAAAGAGAAGGAGTGGCAATACTAATCTCAGGTAAAATAGACTTTAAAACAAAATCCACCATAAAAAACAAAGAAGGACACTATATAATGATTAAGGGGATGATCCATCATGAAGACGTAACCATAATAAACAGCTATGCACCCAATGACA
>NW_004443987.1:17330513-17382398 GCF_000243295.1 Trichechus manatus latirostris
TATGCAAGGATGGGTCAACATTAGAAAATCAATCAACGTAATCCACCACATAAATAAAATGAAAGAAAAGAATCACACGATCATCTCAATTGATGCAGAAAATGCATTCGACAAAGTCCAACACCCATTCCTGATAAAAGCTCTCAAGAAAATTCATATAGAAGGGAAATTTCTCAACATACTAAAGGGCATCTATGCAAAAGCAACAGCCAACATCATTCTTAATGGAGAGAGGATGGAAATATTCCCCTTGAGAACAGGAAAAAGACAAGGATGCCCTTTATCACCACTCCTATTTAACATTGTGTTGGAAGTTCTAGCTAGGGCAATAAGGCAAGAAAAAGAAATCAAGGGCATCCAAATTGGTAATGAAGAAGTTAAACTGTCCCTGTTTGAGGATGACATGATACAATACAGAGAAAACCCTAAAGACTCCACGGGAAATCTACTGGCACTAATAGAGATTCAGCAGAGTAGCAGGATACAAGATAAACATACAAAAATCAGTTGGTTTCCTATACACCAATAAAGAGAATGATGAAAAAGAAATCAGGAAAACAATACAATTTACAATAGCCCCCCCAAAAAATAAAATACTTAGGAATAAATGTAACTAGGGATGTAAAAGCCCTATACAAAGAAAACTACAAAACACTACTGCAAGAAACCCAAAGGGATCTACATAAATGGAAAAACATACAATGTTCATGAATAGGTAGACTCAACATTGTGAAAATGACAATTCTACCCAAAGCAGTTTACAAATACAATGCAATCCCAATCCAAATACCAACAACATTATTCAAAAAGAGGGAAAAACTAATCATTAACTTTATATGGAAATGGAAGAAGCCCCGAATGAGTAAAGCACTATTGAAGAAGAATAATAAAGTAGGAGGACTCACAGTATCTGACTTCAAAACCTACTATAAAGCTATGGTAGTCAAAACAGCCTGGTACTGCTACAACGACAGATACATTGACCAATGTAACAGAATTGAGAGCCCAGATGTAAATCCATCCACCTATGGTCACCTGATCTTCGACAAGGGCCCAAAGTCCATCAAATGGGGAAAAGACAGTCTTTTTAACAAATGGTGCTGGCAAAACTGGATATCCATCTGCAAAAAAATGAAACAGGACCCATACCTCACACTATATACAAAAACTAATTCGAACTGGATCAAAGACCTAAATACAAAGCCAAAAACTGTAAAGTTCATAGAAGAAAAAAATAGGACCAACGCTACAAGCCCTAATACACGACATTAACAGGATACAATCATAACTATCAATACACAGACCCCAGAAGAAAAGTTAGATAACTGGGATCTTCTAAAAATCAAACACCTATGCTCTTCAAAAGATTTCATCAAAAGAGTAAAAAGGGAACCTACAGACTGGGAAAAAATTTTTGGACAGTACAAGTCAGACAAAGGTCTAATCTCCATAATCTACAAGAAAATCCAACACCTCTACAACAAAAAGACAAATAATCCAATTAAAAAATGGGCAAAGGAAATGAACAGACCTTCACCAAAGAAGACATTCAAGCAGCCAACAGACACATGAGGAAATGCTCGAGATCACTAGCCATTAGAGAAATGCAAATTAAAACCACAATGAGATACCATCTCACCCCAGCACTACTGGCACGAATCAAAAACACTGGAAATAACAATTGTTGGATAGGCTGCGGGGAGATTGGAATTCTTGTGCACTGCTGGTGGGATGCATAATGATACAACCAGTTTGGAAAATAATATGGTGCTTCCGTAGAAAGCTAGAAATAGAAATACCATAAGATCCAGCAATCCCACTACTAGGAATATATCCTAGAGAAATAAGAGCCGTCACACCAATAGACATATGCACACCCATGTTCATGGCAACATTTTTCACAATAGCAAAACGAGGGAAACAACCTAGATATCCATCAAGGGATGAATGGATAAGCAAACTATGGTACACACACACAATGGAGTATTATGCACTGATAAAGAACTATGATGAATCTGTGAAGCATCTCATAACATGGATGAAACTGGAGGACATAATGCTGAGTGAAATAGGTCAGTCACAAAAGGACAAATATTGTATGAGACCTCTATGGAAAAACTCATGAAAAACTTTACACTCAAATAGTAACAATCTTTGTTGGTCACCAGGGTTGGCAGGGGTGGGGGGGGGAATACTAAATAGGCAATATATAAGTGGTATCTTGAGTGAAGGGTAAGACAGTACACAATACTGGGGTAACCAGGACAGTTTGTACAAGGAAAGGTCATGGAAGCTCCCTAGACACATCCAAACTCCCTGAGGGACTGAATAGCTGGGCATAGGGCTGTGGGGACCATGGTCTCAGGGAACGTCTAGCTCATTTGGGATGACACAGTTTATAAATACAATGTTCTACATTCTACCTTGGTGAGTAGCGTCTGTGGTCTTAAAAGCCTGTAAGCAGCCATCTAAGATACTCTATTGGTCTCATCCCTTCGGGAGCAAGGGAGAATGAAGAGAACAGGATACAAGGAAAAGATTGGTCCAAAGGACTAATGTACAAGAGCTACCAAGGCCTCCACCAGACCGATTCCAGTATAGCTAGATGGTGCCCGGCTACCACCACTGACTGCTCTGACCCGGATCACAACAGAAGGTTCTGGACGGAGCTGGAGAAGGATGTAGAACAAATTTCTAACACCCCCAAAAAGACCAGATTTACTGGCCTGAAAGAGACTGCAGAAACCCCAAGAGTATGGCCCCTGGACACCCTTCTAGCTCAGTGAAGTCATTTCCGAGCTTCACTGTTCCGCCGGGGATTGGACAGCCCCATAAAACAAAACAGGACTAATGAGGCACAGCAGTCCAGGGACAAGGATTAGAAGGCAGAAGGGGACAGGAAGCTGGTGATAGGGAACCCAAGGTTGAGTAAGGACAATGTTGACATGTAGTGGGGTTGTTAACCATTGTCATAGGGCAATATGTGTACTAACTGTTTAATGAGAAACTATTTTCTTCTGTAAAGTAAGAATAGCAGCACAACTGAAAGAACGTAATCTACGTCACTGAATTGTGCATGTAGAAATTTTTGAAATGGTGCATCTTTGGCTATGTTTATTTTCACCAAAAAAAAAAAAAAAAGAAAACGTCCTCTAAGGCCGAGAAGGGAGCATGTTGACATGTCGTGGGGTTGTTAACCAATGTCAAAAAACCATAAGTGTACTGACTGTTTAATGAGAAAATATTTGTTCTGTAAACCTTCATGTAAAGTACAATAAAAAAATTAAAAAAAAAACAGTTTTGTTAAGACCTACTATGAAGCTACAATAATCAAGACTGTGTGTTATTGAGGAAGATTAGAAAATGAGGCAAAATAGAGAACCAAGAGATAGATCTATATAAATAGAATCACCTGATTTTCATCAAAGTTGAAAGAACTATTCAATGGAAAAAGTATTAGTGTTTCCACAAATGTTGTTGAAACAATTTGATTCCCATACGTAGGAAATAAGTGTAGACCCATGTTACACTTTATATAAAAATTAACTCAAAATGGATTATAGCTCTAAATTTATAACTAGATACTATAAAACTTTGAGAAGAAAACATAGGAGAAGAACTTTGTAAACTTGAGTTAAATATTTCTTAGTCTGGATACAAAAATTATGATCCATAAAAGAAAACAAAAACAAAAATTGGACTTCATGAAAAGTAAAAACTTCTGCACTTTGAAAGACATTGTTAAGAAGGTAAAAAGAGAAAATATTTCCAAATACATATCAGATAAAAGACTGATATTCAGCATATGTAAGGAACTCACAACACTCAAAAAGAAGAAATTAAAAAAATAAACAATTAAATAAAATCCTTTTTCATTAGACACATAACTAAAGAAATGTCCAGGCATGGACCAGTAATGTGAAATTTGCTTTTAAAATTGGAGGGTGCCAAGAGACCAAAGAAAGAGTTGGATAACTCCAGCGTGGCAGAGAATGAGTCTTTATTAGGGAGATTTACATACTGATACAGTGGTCCCAGGTGGCTGGAGGACCAAAACAGATCTCCACACCCAGTAGTAGGGGGGAGGAGGTTTTATAGTAGTCAAGGACAAAGGTGGCTCTGAGCCAGAGAGTTGCATAGGCTGCCTCAGCAAGGTCGCATAATAGAGGCTTGGAAAACAGCAGTAAACTGACAGAAACAGCAATGAACTAACAGAAAGCATGAGGGCAGCCATGTTCAGCCTCGCAAAGCCTGTTAGTCATTAGGGACATGCAAACTAAAACCACAATGTAATGCCACTTCACACCTACTGAAATGGCTAAAATAATTTTTTTTTTTTTTTTAAATCTTAAAATACCAATTACTGGTGAGGATGCACAACAACTGAAAGTCTCATATCATACATTTGAAGCAAATACAGCATAATGCAGCTACTCTGGAAAATAATTTTTCAGTTTTTTATAAGTTAAACATACACCTAGTATATGACATAGCAGTCTTTCCTAGATATTTATCTCTTGAAATAAAATGTATGTTTACAGAAAAAAGAAAAAGAACAGTACTTAAATATTGTGGTGGCTTCATTACCCATAAATGGAAACAATCCGAATGTCTTTCAAACAATTAATGAACCAACCCCTTACATCTATACAATGGCTACCACTACAAAAAAAAAAAAAAAAAGGAATACTACTGAAAAGGAATGAACTACCAGTACACTCCATAACATGAACGAATCTCAGAGGCGTTATGGTAAGTGAAAGCCTTCTCCTGTGTGGAACAAATGGTTTGTACTTGACTACTAACATGAAGGTTGGTGGTTTGAACCAAGCCAGAGGCACCATGAACGAAAGGACTGGCAATCTGCTTCTGTTAAGATTACACTCAAGAAAACTCTATGGGGCAGTTCTACTCTGTAATACATGGGGTTGCCTTAACAACAATAGAAAAGTGAAAGAAGCAATTCAAAAGGGTACATACTTAGTATATGACTCCATTTATATGATATTCTGGAAAAGCCAAAACTCTAAGCACTGAAAACATATCAGTTTTTGCTAGGGGTTTGGTGTGGGTTGGGGGTGACCACAAAGTGATATGAGAGAATTTTGGGAGGTGATAAAACTGTTGTGTAGCTTAATTTTGATGATGGTTATATAACTCTGCATTTGTAAACATAGAACTGTACATTCAAAATTGTAAATTTTGCTCCATGTTAATTAACTTTTTTTTTAAAAGTTCAAAATGAGAACAGCAGTGTTTATACAGAAATTACAGAACATTAAGTTTCTTTTGTCTTATGGTTTTTTATATTGTTTTGTTGTTAAGTGCCTTTGAGTTGGTTTTGATTCATAGCCATCCTGTGTACAAAGAACAAAACACTTTTTTCTTTTTTTTTTAGGTTCCTTGTCTCTACCTTCCTTCTTTTCCTTTCTCCCGACTCCTGGCCATGTGTGCTGTCTCTGCAGATTATTTTCTTTTTTTTTTTTATTGTACTTTAGATGAAGGTTTACAAAACAAACTAGCTTCTCATTAAACAGTTAGTATACATGTTGTTTTATGACATTGGTTAACAACCCCATGACATGTCCACACTCTCCCTTCTAGACCTTGGGTTCCCAGCTTTCCTGTCCCCTCCTGCCTTCTAGTCCTTGTTCCTGGACTGTTGTGCTCCTTTATTTTGTTTTGTTTTCATGGACTTGTCTAATCTTTGAATGAAGGGTGAGCCTCAGGAGTGACTTTATTACTGAGCTAAAAAGGTTCCCGGGGGCCATACTCTCAGGGTTTCTCCAGTCTCTGTCAGGCCAATAAGTCTGACCTTTTGTTGTGAGTTAGAATTTTGTTCTACATATTTCTCCAGCTCTGTGTGGGGCTATCTATTGTGATCCCAGTCAGAGCAGTCAGTGGTGGTAGCCAGGCACCATCTAGTTGTACTGGACTCAGTCTGGTGGAGGCCGTGGTAGTTGTGGTCTGTTAGTCCTTTGGACTAATCTTTCCCTTGTGTCTTTAGTTTTCTTCATTCTCCCTTGCTCCCGGAGGAGTGAAACCAGTGGAGTATCTTAGATGGCTGCTCACAGGCTTTTAAGACCCCAGACGCTACTCACCAAATTAGAATGTAGAACATTTTCTTTATGAACTATGTTATGCCAACTGAGCTAGATGTTTCCCGAGACCGTGGTCCCCAAGGCCTCAGCCCAGTAATTCGGTCCCTCAGGGAGTTTGGATGTGTCTATGGGGCTTCCATGACCTTGCCTAGTACAAGCTGCACTGGCTTCCCTAGTACTGTGTACTGTCTTACCCTTCACCAAAGATACCACTTATCTATTTAGTGTTTTTTCCATTCCCACTCCTTGCCTCCCTCATAACAATCAAAGATTGTTTCTTTTTGTGTGTAAACCTTTTCATGAGTTTTTATAGTAGTGTTCTCATACAATATTTGTCCTTTTGTGATTGACTTATTTCACTCAGCATAATGCCCTCCCGATTCATCCATGTTGTGAGATACTTCTCAGATTCATCATTTTTCTTTATCGTTGTGTAGTACTCCATTGTTTGTATGTACCATAGTTTGTTTATCCATTCATCTGTTGATGGGCATCAAGGTTGTTTCCATCTTTTTGCTATTGTGAACAATGCTGCAATGACCATGGGTGTGCATATATCTGTTCGTGTGACAGATCTCATTTCTCTAGGATATATTCTTACAAGTGGGATTACTGGATCATACGGTATTCTATGTCTAGCTTTCTAAGGAAGCGCCATATCTTTTCCCAAAACGGTTGTACCATTTTGCCTTCCCACCAGCAGTGCGTAAGAGTTCCAGTCTCCCCACAGCCTCTCCAAAATTTGTTATTTTCTCTTTTTTTGATTCATGCCAGTAATGCCGGGCTGAGATGGTATATCACTGTGGTTTTGGTTTGCATTTCTCTTAAGCTAGTGATCGCGAGCATTTCCTCATCTGTCTGTTAGCCGCTTGAATGTCGTCTTTGGTGAACTGTCTATTCATTTTCTTTGCCCATTTTTTAATTGGATTATTTGTCATTTTGTTGTAGAGTTGTTGGATTTTCCTATAGATTTTAGAGATTAGACATTTATAGGATTTGTCATAGACAAAAAATATTTCCCAGTCTGTAGGTTCTCTTTTTACTCTTGTGGTGAAGTCTTTTGATGAGCATAAGTGTTTGATTTGTAGAAGATCCCAGTTATCTAGCTTATCTTCTGGAGTTTGTGTGTTGTTAGTTATGGTTTGTATCCTGTTAATGCCGTGTATTAGGGCCTCTAGCATTGATCCAATTTTTTCTTCTATGATCTTTATAGTTTTTGGTTTTATATTTAGGTCTTTGATCCATTTTGAATTAGTTTTTGTGTATGGTGTGAGGTATGGGGTGGACATCCAGTTTTGCCATCACCATTTGTTAAAAAGACTGTCTTTTCCCCCATTTAATTGACTTTGGGCCCTTGTCGAAGATCAGGTGACCATAGGTGGATGGATTTACATCTGGGTTCTCAATTCTGTTCCATTGGTCAATGTATCTGTTGTTGTAGCAGTACCAGGCTATTTTGACTACTGTAGCTCTATAGGAGGTTCTGAGGTCCGGTAGTGTAAGTCCTCCTACTTTATCCTTCTTCAATAGTGCTTTACTTATCCAGGGCTTCTTCCCTTTCAATATAAAGTTAAAGATTAGTTTTTCCATCTCTTGAAAGAATATTGTTGGTATTTGAATTGGAATTGCACTGTATTGTAAATTGCTTTGGGTAGAATGTCATTTTCACAATCTTGAGTCTACCTAACCATGAGCATGATATGTTTTTCCATTTATGTAGATATCTTTTGGTTTCTTGCAGTAGTGTTTTGTAGTTTTCTTTGTATAGGTCTTTTACATCCCTGGTTAGATTTATTCCTAAATATTTTATTTTTTTAGGGGCTATTATAAATGATATTGTTTTCCTGATTTCCTTTTCATCGTTCTCTTTATTGATGTATAGGAATCCAACTGATTTTTTATGTTTATCTTATATCCTGTTAATCTGCTAAATCTTTCTATTGCTTCTGGTAGTTTTCTCGTGGTCTTTTGTTTTTTTATGCATAGTATTGTCATGGATTGAATTGTGTCCCCCAAAAATATCTGTCAACTTGGCTGGGTCATGATTCCCAGTATTGTATAATTGTGTACCATTTTGTATTCTGATGTGATTTCCTTATGTGTTGTAAATTCAGTCACTATGATCTAATAAAATGAATTAGCAGCAGTTATACTGATGAGGTATACAAGACTGGATAGTGTCTTAAGCCAATCTCTTCTGAGATATAAAAGAGAGAAGTGAGCAGAGACACATGGGAACCTCACACCACCAAGAAAGCAGAGCTGGGAGCAGGGCACATCCTTTCGACCTGAGGTTCCTGCCCTGAGATTATCCCAGACCAAGGGAACACTAATGACAGGGACCTTCCTCCAGAGCCAAAAGAGAAGAGAAGGCCTTCCCCTGGAGCTGATGCCCTGAATTTGGACTTGTGACCTACTGGACTGTGAAAGAATAAATTTCTCTTTATTGAAGCCATCCACTTGTGGTATTTCTGTTGTAGCAGCACAAGATGACTAAGACATGAATCATATCATCTGCAAACAGGGACAGTTTAACTTCTTCATTACCAATTGGGATGCCCTTTTTTTTTTTTCTTGCCTTATTGCTCTAGCTAGGACTTCCAGCACAATGTTAAATAGGAGTGCTGATAGAGGACATTCGTGTTCCTCTTCTCAAGGGGAATGTTTTCAGCCTCTCTCCATTAAGAATGATGTTGGCTGTTGGTTTTGTATAGATGCCCTTTATTATGTTAAGAAATTTACCTTCTATACATATTTTTTGAGAGTTTTTATCAGGAAGGGGTTTTGGACTTTGTCCAATGCCTTTTCTGCATCAATGGAGATGATCATGTGATTTCTTTTCTTTTATTTATGCGGTGGATTATGTTGATTGATTTTCTAGTGTTGAACCATCCTGCCATAACTGGTATGAATTCTACTTGGTTGTGGTGTATTTTTTTTTTTTTTGATATGATGCTGAATTGTATTGGCTAGAATTTTGTTGAGAATTGTCTCCCTATGTTCATGAGAGATATTCGTCTGTAATTTTCTTTTTTATGGTGTCTTTGCCTAGTTTTGGTATCAGAGTTATGCTGGCTTCATTGAATGAATTCAGAAGTATTCCTTCCTTTTCTGTGTTTTGAAATAGTTTGAGTAGTACTGGTGTAAACTCTTCTCTGAATGTTTCATAGAATTCTCCCATGAAGCCATCTGGGCCATGGCTTTTTTTTTTTTTTAATTGGGAGTTTTTTTTATTACCTTTTCAATCTCTTCTCTTGATATGCATCTGTTCAGATTTTCAACATTATTTTGCGTTACTTTGGGTAGGTAGTGTGTGTCATGGGTTGAATTGAGTTCCCCAAAAGTATCTGTCAACTTGGCTAGGTCATTATTCCTGGTATTGTATGATTGTCTACCATTTTATCATCTGATGTGATTTCCCTATGTGCTGTAAATGCTATCACTATGATGTAATAAAATGGATTAGCAGCAGTTATACTGTTGAGGTTTACAAGATTAGATAGTGACTTAAGCCAATCTCTTTTGAGATATACAAGAGAGAAGGGAGCAGAAACACAGAGGGACCTCATACCACCAAGAAAGCAGTGCCAGGAGTAGAGCGCATCCTTTGGACCTGAGGTTCCTGCGCTGAGATTATCCTAGACTAAGGGAACACTAATGCATCTTTCTCCAGAGCCGACAGAGAGAGATAGATTCCCCTGGAGCTGATGCCTTGAATTTGGACTTGCAGCCTACCAAACTGTGAGAAAATACATTTCTCTTTGTTAAAAGCCATCCACTTGTGGTATTTCTGTTATAGCAATAGATGACTAAGACAGTGTGTTTCTAGAGATTTGTCCATTTCCTCTAGGTTTTCAAATTTGTTGGAGTATAGTTTTTCATAGTACTCTTTTATGATCCTTTGTATTTCAGATGGGTCTGTTGTAATGTCCCCCCCCCCCATTTCATTTCTAATTTGGGTTATTTGAGTCGTCTCCTGTTTTTCTTTTGTCAGTTTAGCCAGTGGTTTGTCAATTTTGTTGATCCTTTCAAAGAATCAATTTTTGGTTTTGATGAATCTATTGTTTTTCTATTCTCTGTTTCATTTATTTCTACTATGATCTTTATAATTTCCTTTCTTCTGGTGGCTGTGGGCTTCTTTTGCTGTTCCGTTTATATTTGTTCGAGTTGTGTAGTTAATGTTCTGATTTTGTCCCTTCTTTTTTGATGTGTGCATCTATCGCTATAAATTGACGTCTGAGCACTGCCTTTGCTGTTTTCCAAAAGTTTTGGTATGATGTGTCTTCATTCTCCTTTGATTCTAGGAATTTTTTGATTCCATCTTTCATTTCTTCTACTACTCGGTGGTTTTTACAGGGTGTTATTCAGTTTCCATGTAACTGATTTTTTTTTTCCTTGCTGTTCCTGTTGTTAATTTCTACTTTGATGGTGTTGTGGTCAGGGAAGGTACTTTTTAGTATCTCAGTGCTTTGGATTTTGTTGAGAGTTGCTTTGTGGCCTAAGATGTGGTCTATTCTGGAGCACATTCCATGTACGTTGGAAAAGAATGTGTACATTACAGCTGTTGGGTGGAGTGTTCTATATATGTCTGTGAGGTCAGGTTGGCTGATTGTGGCCTTTAGATCTTCTGTATCTTTGTTGAGTTTCTTTCTAGATGTTCTGTCCTTTACCGAGAGTGGTGTGTTGAAGTCTCCTACTATTATTGTGGAAGTATCAGTTTCTGTTTTCAATGCTGTTAGTTTCTTTTATGTACTTTGGAGCTGTGTCATTGGGTGTGTAGATATTTATTATGGTTATGTATTCATGATGGATCATCCTTTTAATCATTATATAGTGTCCTTTGTCTTTTATGGTAGATTTTGTTTTAAAGACTATTTTATCTGAGATTACTATTGCCACTCTTACTCTTTTTTGGTAGCTGTTTGCTTGATATATTTTTTCCATCCTTTGATTTTTAATAAATTAACACCTTTGTTTCTAAGGTGTGTCTCTTGTAGACAGCATACTGATGGATCCTGCTTTTCTAATCCATTCTGTCACTCTCTGTCTCTTTATTGGTGCATTTAAGCCATTTATGTTCAGTATAATTATTGATAGGGATGAGTTTATTGCTGTCATTTGGTAGTCCTTTTTTCTGTGGTGCTGACATTTTCTTTGTTTCTCTTACTGTCCTGTGCTGAATGCCTTTTGTTTGTGGATTTTTTTTTCATTTTGTTTGTTTTTGTAGATTTTGTTTTTACTGTGACTTTATATTTTTCTTCTTTATATTGATGAGTAGGTTTGTTAATTTTCTTCGTTGTTACCTGAAATTTACCGTTATCTTCCTAGGTTTGAACCAATCTATTATTACTTGTTATTGCCTTGCCTTCTTCTCCATTACAAGGTTCTATGCCTACACTGTTTATTCCCTCTTTTATTGTTCTGATGTTGTTGTCATTTACAGATTAGCCTCTCTGGCTCCCTGTTGTAAATCTTTTGGATTTGAATAGTCCTTGAGAGTTCAATTCCTAGGTTGGCATCTGGATGGTGCAAATCTTCTGTCCTTGATTCAGCCTGTCATCTGATATTTGTTCTCAAGCTGAAGGACTCCCTTTAATAATTCTTGTAAGTTTGGTTTTGTCTTATATATTCCTATAATTTCTGTTTATTTGGAAATGTCCTAATTTCACCATCATATTTGAATGAACTTTGCAGGATATATTATTCTTGGTTGGCATTTTTTTTCTTTCAATGTTTTATATATGTCATACCATTGCTTTCTTGCCTGCGTGGTTGCTGCCAAGTACTCAGAGCTTAGTCTTATTGTTTCCTGTCTGTATGTGACTTTTCTTTTTTCCTGAGCTGCTCTCAGGATTATTTGTTTGTCTTTGGTTTTAGTGAGTATGATTATGATATTCCTTGGTGAGTTTCATTTGGTGTCTATACTATATGGGATTCATTGAGCTTCTTGGATGGTCAGCTTTTCATCTTTCATGATATTAAGGAAATTTTCTGTTGGCAATTCTTTAATGCCCCTCTCTGTGTTTTCCATTTTCTCCTCCCGTTCTGGAACTCTGGTCACTCACAAATTTTTGCTTTTGATTGTGTCCCACATAGTTCTCAGGGTTTCTTCATTTTTCTAGGTTCTTTTCTCGATTTTCCTTCAAACAGAGTTGTATTCAAGTATTTGTCTTCAATTTCACTGATCTTGTCTTCCATTGTTTCAAACCTGCTCCTCAGACCTGCTATGACACTGTCTATTTCTGAAATCTTGTTATTTATCTTTTGAATTTCTAATTGTTGTTTTTGTATGATTTCTACTTGTGAATTTATCTTGGCATTTTGTTCCTATATTATTTTCCTGAATTCTTCCATTTTTTTGTCTGTGTTTTCCATGAATTTGTCTGCCTTTTCCATGAATTTGACTATTTTTTCCTCATTTTTGTCTGCTTTTGCTTCAACTCTTGGATAATTCTGAGTATTAGAGATTTGAATTCCCTATCAGGTAGTTCTAGTGCCTTTTCTTCTACTGGAAAGTCATGTGGTGTTTTATTTTGGACTCCTACTGGAATCATCCTGTCCTTTTTTTTTTATGTTTTGATATTGTTTGCTATCTTCAGGACATTCAGGAGTTATGTTATTCCTTAATGATTGTAGATTTGTTTGTTTCATCCTGATTTCTTGTTTTATTTGGTTATGTCTGAGCAGGCTGGTTGTTTGTTCTTTCTTGTTTGCTTGTCTGTGGGCATGATACTTTTCACCTCCTTGTCCAACGGGGTGGGTCAGCTGGTCAGCTGTGGTGCAGCAAGGCAGGTCCTGCTGAAGAACAGTTGCTGAGATGGGTTGTTTGTGGCACATAATAGGGCTGACAAGCCAGGCCAGAGGTCAGTGCAGGGGAGGTTCCTGTAGGCTCTGCCTGTTCTGCTCGGTGGTGCAATGTTCAGAGCCAGGTGCAGACAGGCAGGAGGGAGGGAGGATGTTGTGATATCTGGAGCTAAGCTGGTTATGGTTAAGAAGAGAGAGGAGAAACCAGGCCTAAATAAATAAATAAAAGTGCTGAGGGAGACTGTCATTGGAGCAGAGAGACAAGAAACCAAGAAGGAGTCAAGGAAAATAGAGAGATGAGAAACTGAGAAATGAAGAAAAAAAAGATAAAACAAAAGAAAAAACAAATTAAAAAAAAAGAAAACCCCCAGTGATCCCACCAGAGCAGCTACACAGACCGGGGTAGTGACTCCTAAGCTATGCAGTACAGCCTGGCTAGAATGGGTGGGGAAGGCACACATTGCCAGGTATTCAGGAGATAGGAAAAGAAGGTAAGTAGAGAAAGATGAGAACATGAGAAATGAAGAAAAAGAAAACAAAAAAACAGACAAAAAACCCCAGGGATCCTACCAGCATGACAGCACAGACTGGGAAAACAGTTCTTCAGCCGAATGGCACTTCACAGCCTGTCAAGAAGAAGCAAAGATGACACACAGAGTCAGATGTTAGAAAGAAAGGAGGGGAGGGAGGTGTGAGGCAAGGAAGAAACCAAAAGAAGCTGAGAAAGCAATACCAGAAACAAAGAAATGACTCTGAAGGGTCCGGCTGGTGTGGGCAGGGCAAATCTGTGTAGCAGAGAGCTGCCAGCTCCCTGGTCAAGGTCGCTAGGCCCACTGGGAAGCAGTGGAGGCCGAGCAGGGGGAAGAAGTGTAGAGGGTGGGAAAGCGCGTATCACTTGTTACTGGGTGAGCTGTCTCCTGCTGGGAGCTCCGTGAAGCTGCTTTCCCATACTCCCTTCCACTGATCTCTGACAGGAGTCCAAGATGGTGAATCCTTGCTGCGTTAGCTGATAGGGGACCTCTGCTAGTATCCCTCTTTTCTCTCTGCTCTCTGTCAGTTTCTTATTCCATTCGGTGCTTGGTTGAGTTATATATCTCTTCATTTGACTCTTAGGGTTCCAGAATTGATGTTTGTCTCTGTTGTACTTAGTTTTTCAGGTCCTTGCTGTGGAGGGACATCCTAGTGCTTCTGTCTATACTGCCATGTTGGCTCCACCTCCGTTGTCTCTGCAGATTTCAATGGTCTGTGCTACACTGCTCAGATGGGGAGCTGCTGACACACAGCATCCCCAGTCTGTGCATCCACAATCATGGGCACCCTCAGGGCGTTTTTTAAATTTTTCATATATTCCTTTATTCTCAGTTTCTTGTTTCTCTACCATCCTTCACTTCCTTTCTCCCAATCACTTGGCTATGTGTGCCATCTATGCCATTTTTTGTTGGGCTAGGCCACATTGCTTGGCTGGGGAGCCGCTGGTACACAGCTTCCCCAGTCAGCACTTACACGGCAGTGGGCTCCCTCAGGGCACTTTGTTGTTATTTGTTTATTTTCTTTAGTTTTTCTGTTTTTGGCTTCTGTTTCTGTCTTTTCTTTCCAACACACACTTAGCTCCTCCACACATCACATCCTCCCCCTTGCCTCCTACCTAACTGTACTGCATGCTGAATGCTAAACCCCCAAGTGGCACAGGTGAAGACCACTGGATCCCGCCCTGCACTGCCCCCTGACACCACCCTGTCATCCCCAGTACATGCCACAAAAGACCAATTCCTATCCCTCCCCCTCAGCTGGACCTGCCTTTCTGCACCATAGCTGAGCATCCAGCCCTGCACACCTGGACAAGCTAGTGAGAAGTATTGTGTCCAAAGTTGAGCAAACAACAAAGACCACCCAGCCTGCCTGCTCAAAAAAAAACAATTAATACAAAATAGCAGCATGAAACAAACAAAGCTTCAATCAATAAATGAAGAAAATAATTCCTGAATGTCCTAAGACAGCAGACAATATCAAACCATATAAAACAACAGGATTCCTCCAGAAAGCATCCAAATTAAAACAACAGATGATCTTCTGGTAGGAGAAAAGCTACTCTAACTACCTGATATGGAATTCAAAACTCTAATATTCAGGGCTCTTCAAGAGATGAAGGAAAACACAGACGAAAATAAGGAAAAATAGACAAAATCATGGAAAATACAGACAAAATCATGAAAAAGACAGTCGAGACAGTCAAAACAATGGAATAATTCAAGAAAATAATACAGGAACAAAATGTCAAAATAAACAACTAGAAATCATACAAAAAGAGCAATTAGAAATCCAAAAGATAAACAACAAGGTTTCAGAAATGAATAGTACCATAGAAGGTTTTAGGAGCAAATTTGAAACAATAGAAAACAAGATCAGAAAAGTTTAAGACAAATCTTTGTTTGTTTGTTTTTTTTATTGTACTTTAGATGAAGGTTTACAGAACAAATACTTTCTCATTAAACAATCAGTACATGTATTGTTTTATGAAATTGGTTAACAACCCCACGGCATGTCAACACTCTCTCTTCTCGACCTTGGAGGACCTTTTCTTTGGTGAAAATATACACAGCCAAAGTTACATCATTTCAAAATTTTCTACATGTACAATTCAGTGACATTGATTACATTCTTCCAGTTGTGCTGCCATTCTCACTATCCTTTTCCAAATTATTCATTCACAGTTATCTTCAACTCACTGCAGCCTAGGCTTCCCATCAATCCCTTTGAGTTGCTGTTGTCAATTTGATCTCACATAGATAATTCTTTTTTTTGTACCTTAGATGAAGGTTTGCAGAAAAAATAGTTTCTCATTAAACAGTTAGTACACATATTGCAATATGGCAATGGTTAACAACCCCACGACATGTCAACACTGTCCCTTCTCAAACTTGGGTTCACTATCACCAGCTTTCCTGTCCCCTCTTGCCTTCTAGTCCTTGTCACTGGACTGCTGCGCCTCATTAGTCCTGTTTTGTTTTATGAGGCTGTCCAATCCCTGGCTGAATGGTGAACTTCAGGAATGACTTCACCACTGAGCAAAAGGGCATCCAGGGGCCATAATCTTGGGGTTTCTCCAGTCTGTCAGACCAGTAAAACTGATCTTTTTTTGTGAGTTAGAATTTTGTTCTACATCCTTTTCCAGCTCTGTCCAGGACCCTCTATTGTGATAACTGTCAGAGCAGTCAATGGTGGTAGCCGGGCACCATCTAGCTATACTGGACTCAGTCTGGTGGAGGCCTTGGTAGCTATGGTCCATTAGTCCTTTGGACTAATCTTTTCCTTATATTTGTTCTCTTCATTCTCGCTTGCTCCTGAAGAGGTGAGACCAGTGGAGTATCTTAGATGGTTGCTCACAGGCGTTTAAGATCCCAGATGCTACTCACCAAGGTAGAATGTAGAACATTGTCTTTATAAACAGTGTTATGCCAATTGAGCTAGAAGTTCCCTGAGACTATGGTCCCCACAGCCCTATGCCCAGCAATTCAGTCCCTCAGGGAGTTTGGAAGTGTCTATGGAGCTTCCATGACCTTTCCTTGTACATGTTGTGCTGGCTTCCCCAATATTGTGTACTGTCTTACCCTTCACCCATGTTACCACTTATCTATTGTCTATTTAGTTTCCCCCCACCCCTCCCATCCCTCGTAACCAACAAAGATTGTTTCCTTTTGTGTCTAAACTTTTACATGAGTTTTTACAGTAGAGGTCTCATACTATATTTCTCCTTTTTGATTGACTTATTTCACTCAGCATAATGTCCTCCAGTTTCATCCATGTTATGAGAGGCTTCATAGATTCATCATTGTTCTTTATCATTGCATAATACTCCATTGTGTGTATGTATCATAGTTTATTTATCCATTCATCTGTTGATGGGCATCTAGGTTGTTTCCATCTTTTTGCTATTGTGAATAGTGCTGCAATGAATGTGGGTGTGCGTATGTCTATTTGTGTTATGGCTCTTATTTCTCTAGGTATATTCTTAGGAGTAGGATTGCATTTTGTAGTGCTTTTTTGTGGTGCTGACGTTTTCTTTGTTCCTCTTACTCTC
Organism: Trichechus manatus latirostris; assembly: GCF_000243295.1. Lineage (NCBI taxonomy): Eukaryota > Metazoa > Chordata > Mammalia > Sirenia > Trichechidae > Trichechus > Trichechus manatus. Next base: position 17,347,497 of record NW_004443987.1, read on the forward strand.
CTGTGCTGAATTCCTTCTGTTTATGGATTTTTTTCATTTTTTCTATTTTTGTAGGTTTTGTTTCTACTGAGACTTTGTTTTTCTTCTTTATTTTGATGAGTAGGTTTGTTAACTTTCTTTGTGGTTACCTTGAAATTTACCCTTATCTTTCTAGATTTGAACCTGTCTATTATTACTTGGTATTGCCTTGCTTCCTCTCCATTAGAAGTTTCTATACCTACATAATTAATTCCCTCTTTTATTGTTCTGATGCTGTTGTCATTTACAGATTAACCTCTCTGGTTCCCTGTTGTAATGCTTTTGGCTTTGGGTAGTCCTTAAAAGTTCATTTCCTAGGTTGATATCTGGCTAATAGAATCCTGTGTCCTATATTCGGCCTGTGGTCTGATGTTGTTTGTTCTCAGATCAAAAGACTCCCTTTAATAAGTTTTGTAAGTTTGGTGTGATTTTTACATAGTCCCTTAATTTCTGTTTATCTGGAAAAGATCTAATTTCACAGTTATATTTGAATGAGAGTTTTGAAGGATATATTACTCTTGGCTGGCAATCTTTTTCTTTCAAGGTTTCATACATGTCATCCCATTGCCTTCTTGCTTGCATCGTTTCTGCAGGATAGTCTGGGCTTAGTCTTATTGTTTCTCCTCTGTATGTGACTTTTTGTTTTCCTCTAGCTGCTCTCGGGTTTCTTTGTTTGTCTTTTGTTTCAGTGAGTGTGATTACGATATGCCGTGGTGATTTTCTTTTGGTGTCTATACTATATGGGGTTTGTTGAGCTTCTTGGATGGTCAACTTTTCATCTTTCATGACATTGGGGAAGTTTTCTGTCAGCAATTCTTCAATGATCCTCTCTGTGTTTTCTGTTTTCTCCCCCTGTTCTGGAACTCTGATCACTCCCAAATTTTTGCTTTTGATTGTATCCCACATAATTTTCAGGGTTTCTTCATTTTTTTCATTCTTTTTTTCTGATTTTTCCTCAGAGTTGGAGCCAAGTGTTTGTCTTCAATTTCACTAATCTTATCTTCCATCATTTCAAACCTGCTCCTCATGCCTTCTATGACACTGTCCATTTCTGAAATCTTGTTGTTTATCTTTTGGATTTCTAATTGTTTTTGTATCATTTCTAGTGGTGAATTTATTTTAGCATTTTGTTCCTGTATTATTTTCTTGAATTCTTCCATTTTTTTGTCTGTATTTTCCATGAATTTGTGTATTTTTTCCTCATTTTTATCTGCTTTTTGCTTCAACTCTTGGATAATTCTGAATATTAAAGATTTTAATTCCGTATCAGTTAGGTCCAGTGCCTTTTCTTCTACTGCAAAGTCATGCAGTGTTTTATTTTGGACTCTTACTGGATCCATCTTATCCTGTTTTTTGAATGTTTTGATATTGTCTGCTGTCTTCAGGGCATTCAGTGGTTATTTTCCTCATTTATTGATTATAGATTTGTTTGTATCATCCTGCTTTTTTGTTTTATTTGGTTATGTCTGAGAAGGCAGGATGTGCATTATTTGTTGTTTGCTCCTCTGTGGGCACAATACTTTTCATCTCCTTCTGCAATGGGCAGGGTCAGTCACTCAGGTATGGTACAGCAAGGCAGGTCCAGCTGAAGAAGTGTTGCTGGGATGGGTTGTTTGTGACATGTAGCAGGGCTGACAGTACAGACTGGGAATCAGTGCAGGGAAGGTTCCAGTAGGCTGTGCCTGTGCTGCTTGGGAGTGTGATGTTAAGCGCATGGTGCAGCTAGACAGGAAGAAGGGGGTAGATTGTGATGTGTGGAGCTAAGATGGGTATGGGAAAGAGGAGAGAGAGGAGAGAGGAGCAAGAGCCGGAAACATACACACAAACATAAAAGAGTGCTAAGCTTGCTTGCTAATGGAGTGGAGAGATGAAGAGACTGAGAAATGGGGAAAAACAAAAATGAAAAAAAGAAAGAGGGTAAAAGAAGAAAAATGAATAAATCGAGAAACTGGAAATGAAGAAAGAGAAAAAGGGAGTAAGAGAGAGAAGAAAACAAAACAAAGAAATAAAACAAACACAAAAAAACAAGAAAAAAGAAATGCCCCAGGGATGTCCCTGTGCTTCTACGCAGAGTAAGGGAGTAGCTTCTAAGCTACATATTACTGCTCGGTTAGCCGTGGCTCCCAAGCCAAGGAAAAAAAAAAAAAAAGAAAGAAAACAAACAAATCAAAACAGAACAAATCAGAGCAAACAAACAAAAAAGCCCAATCTGGCAGCAGGAGCCGGGAAGCAGTTTCACAGTCGAGCGGTGTTTCGTAGCCTTTCAGGAAGAAGCAAAGATGGCACACGGAGTCAGGTATTTGAGAGAAAGGAGGGGGAGGTGGTGATAGGTAAGGAAGAAATCAAAAGAAGCAGAGAAAAGCAACAGCAGCAGCCAACAAAAGGCACTCAGGGAGCCAGACAGTGCAGGCGTGTGGAATCCAAGTGACACTGATGTGAAGTTGGTGCTTCCCGGCCAAGAGACTGTGGCTGCAGGAAGCAGAGGATGCTGAGTTGGGGGGAAGAAGGGTAGGGGGTGGGAAAGCATATATCACTGGTTACTGGTTGTTCTGTCTCCTGCTGGAAGCTCTGTTAAGCTGCTTTTTCGTACCCCTTGTTTGGTGATCTTCAATAGGAGTTCAAGATGATGGATCTGTCCTGCAGTAGCTGATAGGGGACCTCTGCATGTATCTCTCCTCACTCTCTGTTCTTGGTCTGTTTCTTATTTCATTTGGTGCTTGGCTGAGTTCTTTATCTCTTGATTTGTTGCTTAGGGTTTCAAGACTGACATGTGACTCTGTTTGAATTCGTTTTGGCATGGTGCTTCTGACTATAGCGCCATATTGCCCAGAAGTCTTAGGACAAAACTTTGGATACCACATTGAGGAAAAATCAGAGAAAATAAGTAAGAAAAATGAAGAAACCCTGAGAACAATGCAGGATAAAATCAAAAGCAAAATTTTGTGTGTGATTGGAGTTCCAAAACGGGGAGCAAACAGAAAACACAAAGAAGATCATTGAAGATTTTCTGACAGAAAACTTCCTTAATATCATGAAAGAGTAAAAGGTGACCATCCAAGAAGCTCAATGAACCCCATATAGGATAGACCCCAAAAGAAAATCACCAAGGCATACCATACATAATCACACCTGCTAAAACCAAAGACATACAAAGAATTGTGAGATCAGCTTGAGAAAAATGAAAAGTCACATACAGAAGGGAAACAATAAGACTAAATTCTGATTACTCGGCAGAAACTATGCAGGCAAGAAGGCAATGGGATGACATATATAAAACCTTGAAAGAAAAAAAAATTGCCAACCAAGAATAATGCACCCTTCAAAAGTCTTGTTCAAATTTGATGACAAAATTAAGACATTCCCAGATAAAAAGAAATTAAGGGAATATGTAAAAACCAAACCAAACTTATAAGAGTTATTAAAGGGGTCTTTTGGTTAGAGACCCAACATTAGACGACAGCCTGAATCTAGGACATAAGACAGCATCAGCTAGATACCAGCCTAGGCAATGAACTCTCAAGGATAAAACAAAACTAAAAAATTTGCAACAGGGAGCCAGAGAAGTCAATCTGTAAATGACAACAACATCAGAACAATAAAAGAGGGAGTAAACTGTGTAGGTATAGAACTTTCGAATGGGGAGGAAGTTGAGCCTATAACAAGTATTAAAAGACTGGTTCAAACTTAGGAAGATAAAGGTAAATTTCAAGGTAACCACAAAGAAAGTTAATAAACCTGCTCATCAAAATAAAGAAGAAAAATGTAAAGTCTCAGTAACCACAAAATCTAGAAAAAGAAAGAAATTAAAAAAAAAGAATCCACAAACAAAAGGAGTTCAGCACAGGAGAGTAACAGGAACAAAGAAAACCTCAGCACCACAAAAAAAAAGCACTACAAAAAGACAGCAATAAACTTATACCTATCAATAATCGCACTGAAAGTAAATGGCTTAAATGCACCCATAAAGAGACAGAAAGCGACTAAATGGATAAAAAAGCATGACCCATCAATATGCTGTGTATAAGAGACACACCTTAGAAACAAAGACATAAATATATTAAAAGTCAAAGAGTGGAAAAAAAAAAAAAGAGCAAGAGTGGCAATACTAATCTCAGATAAAGTAGACTTTAAAACAAAATTCACCATGAAATGCATAGAAGGACCTTACATATTGATTAAAGGGAAAATCCACCATGAAGACATAACCATAATAAATATCTACACACCCAATGACAGGGTTCCAAAATACATAAAACAAACTCTAACAGCACTGAAAACAGAAACTGACAGTTCCACAATAATAGGAGACTTCAACAGACCACTCTCGGTAAAGGACAGAACATCTAGAAAGAAATTGAACAAAGATCTAAAGATCTAAAGGACAAAATAAACCAACTTGACCTGATAGACATATATAGAACACTCCACCCAACAGCAGTAAAGTACACATTCTTTTCCAATGCATATCGAAAGTTTTCCAGAATAGAGCACATCTTAGCCACAAAGCAACCCTCAACAAATATCAAAACACTGAGTTAATACAAAGTATCTTCTCTGATCACAACACCATAAGAGCAGAAATTAATAACAAGAAGAGTAAGGAAAAAAAATCAATTACATGGAAACTGAATAACACTCTGTAAAAACTACTGGGTAATAGAAGAAATCAAAGATGGAATCAAAAAATTCCTAGAATCAAAGAAAAATGAAAACACATCATACCAAAAGCTTTGGGACACAACAAAGGCGTGCTCAGAGGTCAATTTATAGCAATAGATGCACATATTAAAAAAAAAAGGGACAAAATCAAAACATTAGTTACACATCTGGAACAAATAGAAATAGAACAGCAAAAGAAGCCCACAGCCACCAGAAGAAAGGAAATAATAAAGACCAGAGCAGAAATAAATGAAAGAGAGAACAGAAAAACAAGAGAAAGAATCAGCAAAACCAAAAGTTGGTTCTTTGAAAGGATCAACAAAATCGACAACCCACTGCTAAACTGACAAAAAAAAAAAAAAAAAAAAAAACAGGATAGGACACAAATAACTTAAAGAAGAAATGAAATGGGGGACATTAAAACAGACCCATCTAAAATAAAAAGGATCATAACAGTACTATGAAAAACTACTTTCATGAAATTTGAAAACCCAGAGGAAATGGACAAATTTCTAGAAACATACTATCTACCCAAACTAACACAAACTGAACTTGAAAGTCTGAACAGACCCATAACAAGAGAAGAGATTGAAAACAACAAAAAAATTCCCAACGAAAAGAGCCCTGGCTCAGATGGCTTCACTGGAGAATTTCAGCAAACATTTAGAGAAGAGATCACACCAGTAGAACTCAAATTATTTCAGAACATAGAAAAAGAAGCAATACTGCCAAATTCATTTTATGAAGCCAGCGTAGTCCTAGTACCAAAACCAGGCAAAGACATCACAAAAAAAGAATATTACAGACCAATTATCTCTCATAAATATAGATGCAAAAATTCTCAACAACATTCTAGCCAATAGAATTCAGCATCATATCAAAAAAATAATACACCACGACCAAGTGGGTACATACTAGGTATGCAAGGATGGTTCAACATTAGAAAATCAATTAATGTAATCCACCACATAAATAAAATAAAAACAAGAATCACATGATAATCTCAATAGATGCAGAAAAGGCATTTGACAAAGTCCAACACCCATTCCTGGTAAAAACTCTCAATAAAATAGGTATAAAATGTAAATTCCTCAACATAATAAAGAACATCTATACAAAACCATTTATAGATGCCCTTTATCATTCTTAAAGGAGAGAGGCTGAAAACTTTTGCCCCGAGAACATGAAGAAGACAAAGTTGCCCTTTATCACCACTCCTATTTAACTTTGTGCTAGAAGTCCTAGCTAGAAGATTGAGGAAATAAAAAGAAATAAAGGACATACAAATTGATAACGAAGAAGTAAAACTGTCCCTATTTGCAGGTGATATGATAATATATATAGAAAACCCAAAAGACTTCAAAGGAAAATTATTGGAACTAATAGAAATATTCAGCAGAGTAGCAGGATGTAAGATAACCATACAAAAATCAGTTGGATTTCTATAAACCAATAAAAAGAACTAAGTAAAGGAAATCAGGAAAACAATACCATTTATAATAGCACCTAAAAAACAACAACAACTTGGGAATAAATCTAACCAGGGACGTAAAAGACCTATACAAAGAAAACTACAAAACACTACTGCAAGAAACCAAAAGAGAACTACATAAATGGAAAAACATACCATGCTCATGGATAGGTAGACTCAACACTGTGAAAATGTCAATTCTACCCAAAGCAATCTACAAACACAATGCAATCTTGATCCAAATAACAACAGCATTCTTTAAAGAGATGGAAAAACTAATCATTTACTTTATAGGGAAAGGGAAGAGGCCCTGGATAAGTAAAGCACTATTGAAGAAGAATAAAGTAGAAGAACTCGCACTACCTGACCTCAGAACCTACTATACAGCTATAGTAGTCAAAACAGCTAGTACTGGTACAATGACAGACACATTGACCAATGGAACAGAATTGAGAACCCACAAGTAAATCCATCCCCTACAGTTACCTGATCTTCGACAAAGGCCCAAAGTCCATCAAATGGGAAAAAGATGGCCTTTTTAACAAAAAGTGCTAGCAAAACTGGATGTCCGTCTGCAAAAAAATGAAACAGGACCCATACATCACACCATATACAAAAACTATTTCAAAATGGATCAAAGACCTAAATATAAAACCCAAAACTAGAAAGATCATAGAAGAAATAAGAGAATCAATGCTAAAGGCCCTAATACGTGGCATAAACAGAATATAAACCATAACTAACTATACACAAACACCAGAAAATAAGCTAGATAACTGGGATCTTCTAAAAATTAAACACTTATTCTCATCAAAAGACTTTACCAAAAGAGTAAAAAGAGAAAAATTTTTGGCTATGACAAATCTGACAAAGGTCTAATCTCTAAAATCTATAGAAAAATCCAACACCTCTACAACAAAAAGACAAATAATCCAATTAAAAAATGGGTAAAGGATACGAACAAACACTTTACCAGAGAAGACATTCAGGCAGCTAACATACACATGAGGAAGTGCTCACTATCACTCACCATTAGAGAAATGCAAATCAAATCCACAATGAGATACCATCTCACCCTGGCATTACTGGCACAAATCAAAAAAGTAGAGAATGACAAACGTTGGAGAGGCTACTGGGAGACTGGAACTCTTAAGCACTGCTAGTGGGAATGGAAAATCGTGCAACCATTTTAGAAAAGGATATGGCGCTTCCTTAAAAAGCTGGAAATAGAAATACCATATGATCCAGTAATCCCACTCCTAGGAACATATCCTACAGAAATAAGATCCGTCACACAATAGACACATACACACCCATGTTCATTGCAGCATTATTAACAATAGCAAAAAGACAGAAACAACCTAAATGCCCTTCAATAGATCAATGCATAAACAAACTATGGTACATGCACACAATCGTATATTATGCAACGATAAAGAACAATGATGAATCTGCGAAACATCTCAAAACGTGAATCAATCTGGGGGTCATTATGCTGAGTAAAATAAGTCAATTGCAAGAGTACAAACATTGTATGAGACCACTATTATAAAAAATCATGAAAAGGTTTACACACAAAAAGAAACAATATTTGATGGTTACCAAGGATGGGAGGGGTGGAGAGGGAAAATCACTAAGTAGCCAATAGATAAGTAGTAACTATGGTGAAGGGTAAGACAGAACACAATATGAGGGAAGGCAGCACACCTTGACCAAGGCAAGGTCATGGAAGCTCCAAAGACACGTCCAAACTCCCCGAGGGACCAAATTACTGGGCTGAGGGCTGGGGACCATGGTCTTGGGGAACATCCAGCTCAATTGGCATAACATAGTTTTTAAAGAAAATGTTCTACATCCTACGTTAGTGAGTAGTGTCTGGGGTCTTCAAAGCTTGTGAGTGGCCATCTAAGATACTCCACTGGTCCCACCCTGTCTGGAGCAAGGGAGAATGAAGAAAACCAAAGACACAAAAGGAAAAGATTAGTCCAATGGACTAATGGACGACAAGTACCACACCCTCCACCAGACTGAGTCCAGCACAACTAGATGGTGCCCAGCTACCACCACTGACTGCTCTGACAGGAATCACAATAGAGGTTCCCAGATAGAGATGGAGAGAAATGTAGAATAAAATTCCAACTCACAAAAAAAAAAAAAAAAAAAAAAAGACCAGGCTTACTGGTCTCACAGAGACTGGAGAAATCCCAAGAGTGTGGCCCCTGGATTCCCTTTTAACTCAGTAGTGAAGTCACTCTTGAGGTTCACTCTTCAGTCAATGATTAGACAGGCCCCTCCCCCCCCAGAAAAAAAAAAACAGACTCAATGGGCACACCAGCCAGGGGCCAGGACCAGAAGTCAGGAGGGGACAGGAAAGATGGTAACAGGGAACCCAAAGTCGAGAAGGGGAGAGTGTTAACATGTCATGGCAGTGGCAACCAATGTTACAAAACAATATGTGCATTGTTTAATTGGAAACTAATTTGCTTTGTAAACCCTCATCTAAAATATAATAAAAAGAGAATAAAGAATAACTACTCTTTCAAATTAGAGGTACACTTTTTAGATTAAAACTAGTTGACTCTAAGCAACAAACGTGAAGATATGAGATTTAAGTTGTTTTCCTATAGTGGAGATGTGTTTGCAGTGATCTAATCACACTTCTTGCATTTATACAATCTCTCTGCAACATGACTGGCTAGGTTTAGACTTGCCTAAACATTTCAATAACTCCCACAAGGGCTTACTAATACCATGCCCTTATCAACTGAGATAAGCAGTCATAGACATAAGAAAAAGTAATGTATTAACTTTCAATCCAGAAAAATCTGCTTCAGGGATATTTTTTAAATAATTATTAGTTCTTTAATATGCATTAAACCGTTGCCATCGAGTGGATTCCGATTTATAGAGACCCTATAGGACAGAGTAGAACTGCCCCATGGGGTTTTCAAGGAGCGGCTGGTGGATTTGAACTGCTGACCTTTTTGGTTAGCAGCCGAACTCTTAACAACTACGCCACCAAGACTCTTTAATATGCATAATTACAATGAAATACATATAAGTAGCTTGGGAATTTTCATGTTTGATTTTCATTTTCTGTGAAACGGCACATTCTTGTAGCATATTTGCTTTGTCTTGCTAAATGTAAAGCTTTGCTTTCTTTCATGCTCAAACTTATAATTAGAAAACTAAATTATTCCAGTGACTTTGAGTACTTAGTTTATTTTCAAATAAATCATGTCACAAATACTTGACTGTGAGCAAGTTTGTCCCTCAGTTTTTTTTTTTTTGAGTGCTTATTGTACAAATTCATGGTTATGCATAAAAAATTTATAGAGAAGAAAGCAGTGGGCCGCTAAGTGCTATGTATTGAGGTACAAACTTAACCAGGTCAACTTTAAACTCCAAAGGTTTTCTTCGTGATGTTGAACCCTGACTCTTCGACTCTTTCAGGGTACCCCCAGGAGTGTATGTTATCATCTGGTTTTTGTATGCAGCTTAGAAGCAGGGTTGATCTGCTTACGTTTCAATACCAAGGTGAAATGTCATTTGTTGTCTGACAATGTATGTCAGAGACATAGATATTTTTCTCTCTAAACTTCATGTTTTCCCACTATAATCCCAAGTTTCTGGAAATCAATCTTTTAATAAAAAGAGGACTGTCTTTTGATTTTTATAGACTGAAAGGTCAGAACTACAGTTATTGAGAGAAAAAATAGAATGAAAAAACAAAAACAAACATCTCCTCTGGGAAATAGAAGAAGGTTAATGAAGTAGCCTGTTTGTCATCATGTAATAATTACAGAAATACCTGATCCAGACATTCTTACTTAAAAATCAGTTTTAATTACTACTCTAGGTTAGAATATTCCCTCACAGCTAAAAATATTGTTAATTTTAAATTGATTACTATGAAACAATTAATAGCAGCAATAAATTCATCATGAAAAATGTTTCATCTACTGCCCTGGTATATTTAGAAAATCATACTTAAATGTGAAGTGTACGTTACACTAGCAGGTGGCATATTTAGCCTTCTTTGGCAATAATAGCTGGCTCTAGTTCTAATTTTAAAATATACATACTTGTTTGCTGATTAAGTTATCTTCAGTTTTAATGGTTGAAATATTGTTTTAACCAAAAAATTGCAAAATTATTGCATTAGTAAAGTAGCCAATTTGTAAGCTCTTATGGTAGATGGAGGAGTCTCTGGGTGGTGCAAATGGTTAATGCACTTGGCTGATAATCAAAAGGTTAGAGGTTCAAGTCCACCCAGAGGCACCTTGGAAGAAAGGACTGGTGATCTAAAAAATCAGATATTGAAAACCCTATGGAGTACAGTTCTACTCTGACACACATGGGGTCACCAGGAGTCAGAGTCACCTCAACAACTGGGCATTTTTTTATGGTGGATGGCAAAGTGTTTGTTCACAATCCATGCCCATCTGTATCCACATCTTCTGAAATGTGATTTTGCAGCTCTTCCCATTAAGAAGTAGAATATTTTTTTCCCTGCTCTTGAGTATGCCTGAGTTGTAACTTGCTTTAGTCAACAGAATGCAGTTTAAGTGACCATAGGATAGCGTGAGCCAATGCTATAAGCTTTTCTTGCACCAATTTGTTCTTTGGAATCTTGGCCATTCACCATGGGAACAAGCCTGAGAGTCTGTTGAAGGATGAGAGAGCACATGAAACAGAGATGAGTTGTCCCAACTCAGGTTCTTCTAGATTAGCCAGATGCCAGCCAACCCACTAGCTGACCACAGATGGAAGAGTGAGCCCAGGGAGAACCATTTAACTAAGAGCAGCCCAAATTGCGGAAGTGTATGGTCATGAGTTACAACGGTTGTTATGTTAAGACCTCGAGCATTGAGTGTGTTGTAACACAGAAAAAACTAACTGGCACACCATTAAGAAATTAAGTGTTCCAATGTTCAGTTATTCAGGCTTAATCATCTCAGTAGCATTACAGGACAATGACCTCTGTTATAGTTCCATTTACTTATAAGCTGATGACTCTCTTTCTAGGGGATCCCAGGTAGCTGCTTCTGCTGTTTACGCTTGCCATAAAAAACATTCTAAAGCTAGGCTGATAGAAATGAAGATTAATCTAGGATATCTGGTAGTGAAGAGATCTTCTTTCTATATCTTAAAGGAGCTTTAGCTAGGGCTTAAACAAACAACTTTAGGATGTCAATATTTGCTGTGCATAAACATTACCAGAATAACTGGAGAGGAGTAAACCCAACTGTTAAAAACATCACTTAGTTTTAAATGCATACAAATAGAAAATTGATAACATTCAACTGCCTAAGTTCAAATTGATTTTTGAACACAGCTAAAGTATTGTTTCAAGGAATTGCTTAAACATGTATCGTGGAGAAGAGATTGATGATGGAACATAATCCCCTGGATGGAGGGGGAACTTTATACTTTAACGTCAAATAACTATAATAAAAACTTAAGTTGAAGAAAGCTTTCAATATTTATTCTTCAGGTAATGATTATATTTCCTTGGTATAAATTAGGCCTAGAGACAGAAAAAATAATGGATGCAAAAATTTCTCTATGATAAAAATAAATTGGTCTTTATGAATGAATTAAGCATCAAGAGAAAGGCATTTCTGCTTTAGTCTTCACATAAACCGTACCCTGTATGAATGATGAAACTTAAATAAAATTCAAAATAGTCTGGAAATTTTAGGTGTCCTGATAAACCTTTGAGGAAGCTATATTCTGATTTCTGATATTAGGCATTTTTTCAGAGGATCCATTGATAGTTTTAAAAAATTTAGCTAATAACACAAAAATAATGGGACAATTTGATTTGAAACAATAATACCTCTTCAGACTATAAAGGAGATGTAATTACATTAAAAGCTAAAAAAAATTATTATCTAGATCATTCAAGTAACTCTGGAAAATAAAAGTACAGGAAATCCAATAGAAAACAAAATAAACAAAAAAGGCAAACAATATGAATAGGCCATTCACTGCTGGATTCCCACATGCTTAGTTCAGTGCCTGGCACAAAGTAGACACTCAGTAAAAATTGAGTGAAGGAAGGGAAAACACAAGTGACCAACAAGTATATGAAAAAAAGTGCCACACCTCGCTATTAATCAGAGAAATTAAAAGTAAAGCAACACTGACATGCAACTTTATATCTATTAAAGGGTAAAATTAGAAAGCCAAATAATTTTACACGTTGGTGGAGATTTGGGGAACCTCTCATACAAAGCCAGTGGGAATTTAAATTGCTGTGGCCATTTGGAGGATATTATAACAGTATATTGAAAAATTGAAGATGAACACAGTTTATGATAGAGCAATTCCATGCCTAGTGGGTTTATCAAAAAATATATAAAATATGCTCTGGCCAAGTGCACAGAGATATGCAAGAGTATGCTCATTAGTGCTGTGGTAACAGAGGGAAGGAGACAACCTAGGTGTCCATCTATAGCTGAATGGATGCATGAAGTATTCCTACAATGGAGTGTTATACACTTTAAACTAAAACTACACAAGGAAACATGCATAAGTTTTAGAATAGTAACGATGAAAAAATAAGACATGGAATGAAAATAATCAGAATAATATTTATGAAGAAATGCATAAAATGAATAATTCATGTTTCTATCTATCTACTGTCTGTCTAGATCTAGATTGTGATAGACATAGACATAGAAATAAACGTGGAATAGAAGATGGATAGGAAGGACAAATGTCCATTACATGAGACCAGGTACCTATCGGAGAAGGGAAATAAGATTAGAGAAGAAGGATGAAGAATAAAACCAATTAAAATTATTTTTTAATAAATAAATTTATATGGGGATAGCATGTAATTAACTGAACGTGAATAATGCAGTTCTGTACACTGGAGTAAAGAGAGGGAAAACACATCCCTGGGTCTCACAAAATGTCTCATAAAACATACCGTATTTTTACACAGATAACACACACCTTCTGTGTTGGTTTGCCAACTTCACCCTCCCCCTGCAAGGTATTTTCATAAGCGCACCTTGCTAATTTCTTTTACAGCAACATGTAAAAATACCTCGCAGGGGGAAGGTGCGGTCGGCAAACAAATGTAGAAATTTGTGTAAAAATACAGTAAATTCCAGGTATGGTACTTTGCAAGCTGTGTTTCTAATATGCTCATCAAGTGACTCTGATGCCTATAACAATTTATGAATACTTGCCATAACCAATGATCTCAACTTCGTGCTGGGTATTGGTGCCATAATAGCTTCCTGAGTTCCGGGTTTGTCCATGATGTGTGTAAGAGTACTCATGGAACAGGAGTAAAAATGGAGGTCTGCATAACATATGACTGAATATTAAATGTTAAAATATTAAATTAAATAAATATGGTCTATCCTCCTACTTGGCAAGTATATGTTTATAACAACTGAATGAAAAATCATGTGTATTCATGTCAAGCTTTTAGTGCAGGGGGTGAGGAGGCTGATTCAATCTCCTCAAGAGTTAAGCTTGGTTTGTTTTTTTGTTGCTATGGGTAGCTTCATTGTACCACAGGGATCAAATCCTCCAGGAGTGGGTCTGCCACTACCTCTTGCATAGTGTGATGCCTGAAGTGCAGCAGTGTTTTCTCAGCGGTCTTGCTCCACCTTTAACTTTCAGAGGGCCTAGACACTGGTGTCAATTCTGTAGGAGTCTCTCTCTATGTTCTTACTGTCCTCCATTTGTAGACTGCTATTAGTGATTACTCAGAGTCAGGCTCAAGTTGTAGAAGAGAGTTCTCAATTCTCCTGGTCGAGCACAGGTCTTACATTCTTTGAAAATGATTGTTCAATTATATTCAATTTCTATGCAAAATATCACAGTGTTGAAACCCTGAGCTTACAGTTTGGCTACCAAGAGATTAATTTTCTTAAAATTATTTCTGAGAATCATTCATATTAAAGTAAAACTATTTGTTGTTAGCTTACATAATAAATATGGTTCTGTATAATATGACTGTGAGCTGGAAAATATTGAAAACCTTGAATTAAATATTTTGTACATGTACTATTAAATTCAAAAAATAGTGTAAGTTAGTCGTTCATATTATTCCTTCAATTCCTATTGACTTCTCATATAATTTTGGTAATGATGACTTATAGAATAACAAATTTATTTCATAAAATTTTTAATATTTAATAAAAAGAAGGCTTTTGATTCTTTAAGAACACTAAAAAACTAGTAATTTTAAATGTTTGAGCCTTGATATAGTTTTTGGACACCAAGTTGCATCTATGTGTTTGCATATGTGCAAGTCAAGGAGAAAAGCGAGAAGTTTGGAAAGCAATATTAGTGTATCACTTAGTCACACAATGATTTTTGCAAGAATCCATGGAAAGCATACATTTGAAGCCCAGAAAAAGAAACAAATAAACAAAAACTAAACAACAAAAGTTCCGGTAGGACACATTTGCATCACTAATATTAATATGAACTTATGTTATTTTGGCCATACACCATGATCCATCTGGATTAGAGAATAGAATTTTTTTTTGATTAAAAAAAAAAAAGCAGAGAAGGTACAGAATGATGTCTTTAAAGACTTTTTTAAATATAATTCATTAACTAAAAATTTGACCTCGCCTCTTATCCATCAAAAACAAAAAAATACAATTTTATTCATAACTTCATATTTTTGTTTCCAATTACATAAACTCAGTGGAAGTCTTATTAATAATTATACACTCAAATTACAGATAATACATAAATTTAGCTTGACAGGAAAAATTAGTAGATTCAAAATAGGATGTTTAGCCTTAACTGAAATATCATGACACACTTGGATTTGCTTCTCCAAAATGAAATGATTTATAATTATTTCAAATTGCTTCATCCTCCAAACAAATCAACATTTCTGATGATTGTCTTAACATCTGTTTGGTACCATACAATACAAGTTCTCTATTTTTAAAGTACATGATGAGAAAATAAGATTCCAGGGAAGATCTCTAAGTGCTTCAAAAGATACTGATGACAATTATCAATCCACTCAAATGTAAGGCAATATGAAATAGCAGTTATTGCTATCCCTCCTTCTATTTAATTATTTTGAAAATTGTGAACTCTTGTGGATATAAAATTCATTATTATTAAAGCCTGCAAGATTTTGAGTTTCTACCTTCTAAATGATAATCAAATATATGCTTAATGGAAAGAACAACAAAAATATTTTCAGAAATTAAAATTAGATAATTAAAAAATATATAGTATATGTAACAATATTAATTGAGAATAATTATAATATACTTTCCTATAATCAGACGCAGATATGTATTTTTATATTTAAGGTAATATTTGTGGTATCACCCAAATATATATTAGCAATTGCTCCTTTCCTTCTTACTGCCTATGACATTAAGGACAATTCTTTAATTTCAGTGAATCATTTTGAGAGATAAGTAATTTCTTTCATCCATAGCTCTGGATTAAGAAGTAAGCTTTTTCTTTTCATTAATTTGAAAAAAAAGGATAGCCTGACTAAAAACAAATACCGTATAGTAACTTTCATAATGCCAGATACAAGTGGTAATTATTTTCTATATGCTAACTATTAACAAATATTTTCCCTTTGTCAGCAGGAAGGCAATTGTTATGGGTTAAATTGTGTTCCCGAAAATGATATGTTGAAGTCCTAACCCCTGTACCTGTGAATGTGATCCTGTTTGGAAATAGAGTTTTTCTTTGTTACGTTAATGATGTCATACTGGAGTAGACCAGTTGGCATCTGACTCATGTGTGTCAGAGTAGAAGTGTACTCCAAAGGGTTTTCAGTGACTGATTTTTTCAGAAGTAGATTGCCAGGTTTTTCTTACAAGGTGCCTCTGGGTAGACTCGAACTGCCAACTCTTCCATTAGCAGCCAAGTTCTTAACCATTTGCACCCCCAGGGACTCCTACCAGAGTAGGTTGGGTACTAAACCTAATTCCTTCTGAGTGGTTTCTTATACAAAGAGAAAACAGACATGGAGAGTGACACAAACAAGAAGAAGACAAACGCCATGTTACAACAGAGGCACAAGCATCTATAAGATTAGGAACATCAAGAATTGCCAGTAGCTACTAGAATTTGAAAGAGACAAAGAAGATCCCTCCTCTAGAGCTGGTGCCCTGAATTAACACTTCTAGCCTCCAGATTTGTGACAAAATACATTTCTAGTCTTTAAAACCACCCACTTCGTGGTATAATTGTTGTGGTAGCACTAGATAACTAAGACAGGATTTGGTACCAAGAAGTGGGGTGCTATTATAACAAATACTTAAAAATGTGGAAGCAGTTTTGGAATTAGGTAATAGGTAGAGGCTGTAAGAGTTTTGAGGTGCTTAATAGAAAGTGTCAAGATTATTTTTAAGATAGTGTTGGTAGAATTATGGACATTAAGGACAATTCTCATGAGGGCTGAGAAAGAATTTCAAAAAGCTGTGGGGAAAGCGTCTATCATCATGAAACAGAATTTTGCTAGAAATGTGAATGTTAAATATATTTCTGGTGAAGCTTTAAAAGAAAATGACAAATGTGTGATTGGACAATGCAGGAAAGGTAATACTTGTTATGAAGTGACAAAGAACATGCCTGAATTATGTTTGAATATTTTGTGGAAAATAGAACTTCTAAGTGATGAACTTAGATATTTTGCTGAGGGGATTTCTAAGGGAAATCTTGAAGGTGCAGTGTGGTTTCTCCTTGCTGCTTATAGTAAAATGTGGGAGGAAAAAGTTTGAGAAATAAACTGTTAAGCAAATAGAACCAGAACATGAAGATAAGCATGTGATCAAGCAACCATCTCATCAGAAATACTCCCAGTTTAGACTGAAGAAGACATAAACCAAAAAAAAAAAAAAAAGAAACCATTGCCATGGAGTCAATTCAAACTTATAGCAGCCCTATAGGACTGAGTAGAACTGTCCCATAGGGTTTCCAAGGAGCGTGTCTTAGTTATCTAGTGCTGCTATAACAGAAATACCACAAGTGGATGGTTTTAACAAAGAGAAGTTTATTTCCTCACAGTAAAGTAGGCTAAAAGTCCAAATTCAGGGCGTCAGCTCCAGGGGAAGGCTTTTACACAATGGCCCTGCCCTCCAGATTCTAGGTATTGGTCACACTCTCCAGATTCTGAGTGGTGGACCCTCGGCCCTGGGCTTCAGCTCTGCCTTCCAGGCCCACTGGACTCTGCTCCCTTGGCTTTAGGTGCACCATTCTCCTAGTCCATCTTAGTGATGACTCCACCCTTTGAAACACCAGAGGCCATGGCCATACCTTTAGAGACTGAGGCAGCTTGGCTTCTTGTGTTCCTTGTCTCTTTAGCTTCTGCTTCCTGGTTTCTTGGACACTTGGCTCCTCGGGCCTCACACCAGCATCTGCCCTGTTGGGGCAAGCATTCCAAAGCTCTGTATCTCCACCAATAAGTGCCTGGAGGCACCCTACTCTGCCAGGAAGCCTCCTGTGCACAGGCAGTCAGCTCTCTTGCTCCGTGGGTCAGCTCCAGTGCTGTCTCACACTGGTCTCCTGGTTCTGCTGCTGCTGGTTCTCTGCCACTGCTGGTCTTCTGTTGCTGCTGCTCCTCTATCCATTCACAGTTTCAAAACCACTTCCACATTTTAAGTATCTGTTAGAACAGCACCCTACTCTCTTGGTACCAAATTCTGTCTTAGTCATCTAGTGCTGCTGTAACAGATACACCACAAGTGGGTAGCTTTAATGAAGTGAAGTTTATTTCCTCACAGTAAATTAAGCTAAAAGTCCAAATTCAAGGCATAAGCTCAAGGGGAAGGCTTTCCCTCTCTGTCAGCCTTCTCATCAATCTTCCCCTGAACTAGGAGCTTCGCCATGCAGGGACCCCGGGTCCAAAGGACATGCTATGCTCCTGGCACTGCTTTCTTTGTGGTATGAGGTCCCCAGTCTCTCTGCTCACTTCTCTCTTTTATATCTCAAGAGAGTGCCTCAAGACACAATCCAATCTTGTAGATTGAGTCCTGCCTCACTAACACAACTACTGCCCATCTTCCCTCATTAACATCATAGAGGCAGGATTTACAACATATAGGAAAATCACACAATACTAGGAATCATGGTGCAGCTAAATTGATACACATATTTTTTTAAGGGACATAATTTAATCCATAACAGAGAGGCTGGTGGATTTGAACTGCCGACCTTTTGGTTAGCAGCCCTAGCCCTTAACCACTGTGCCACCAGGGATCCAAAGAAGACATAGACAGGATAAAATGAAGGAAAGCTGTCTGATTCCTATAATTCTGTGGGAAATTGGCCAATGGAGTCAACTGGGTTTGAGTATCTGTTGTGCTTCCTACTTGAAAAGGAAAGAATGATCCCGGGAGCATTTAACAGGACACTAGGACTCTTGGAAGGAGAACAGGGGGTGCTATTGCTTAGATTTTAAATAATGGGGCTGTCATTCTGGTAGGCTGGTAGACGGCCACTACACAAAGTCAAGGGAATGGGGATGCCATGCTGGTGGGCCAGAAGAATGAAGCCACCTGGGCCAAGGGAGAAGGGCCACCAGCCTGATGGGCTGTTAAAATGGGGCTGCCCAATACTGAGAGGGTGGGGCCAATTTCCACGACCAAAAAGCCCCAACCAGGAATTCAGAGGGTAGGACCCTTCATAGAGTCTAGAGAGCAGAGCCAATTCCCAGATGTTCTCAGAGAACAGAGAATTATTTTGGATGTTTGATATCTAATGATACCTGCCCTGCTGGGTTTAGAGCTTCTTGGTACCCATGACCCCCTTTTTTCCCTCCAATTTCTCCCTTTTGGAATGGGAATGTTTACCTTATGCCTATTCCTCCATTGTACCTTGGAAGCAGGTAATTTGTATCCTACGTTTCACAGGTCCACAGATGGAGAGGAATTTTATTCCAGGATGGAACATATCTAGAGTTTCACCTATATCTAATTTAGATGATTTAGAAGATGAGATTTTGGACTTAGAGTGGGTACTGCAATTGGTTAAGACTTTTGGACAAGCTGGAATGGGGTGAATGCATTTTGCATGTGAGAAGAATATGAATTTGGGGGAGGGGCAAAGGGTGGATTGTCATAGATTGAATTGTACCCTCCAAAAAAGATATGTTGAAGTTCTAACCCCATATTTGTGAATGTGACCCTGTTTGGAAATAGGTTTTTCTTTTGTTATGTTAATGAGGCCATAACAGAATACGGTGGGTCCTAAACCTAATCTCTTTTGGGTGATGTCTTAATAAAAGTGAAAACAGACATGGAGAGTGGTGCACACAGGGGAAGGACATGTTGTGTAACGACAGAGGCAGATGCATATACAAAGCTAGGAATACCAAGGGTTGTGAGTGGTTACCCCTGATGAAGCAAAATGTTCTTTTTCGAGAAAATATTGCTCCTGCATTTTGGAGTAAAATTCATAAATCTTCACTATTTCCTTAAAATTTAATACTAGAATAACGGGGGAAGGACATCTAATGAATTTAATATTTTCCCTGGTAAAATAGGTAAATAATCTGGTAGTGGTGTTCACAGAAAAGAGCTGTTGAAAATTTAATTAGCCCTATGCTAGAGGGTTTCTCATAACCTAAATCATGACATGTATGATCATTTTAATTATTATTGTAGCATGTTTATTTTACTGGTAATCTTACTGACAGTACTATCCCGTAGCTATAAAAGTGTTTTCTTACCACTTTTTTCTTTTATTTTTCCAAGTTATCTAATATAACATTTCCTTTCCCACTACAAAAAGAACCAAAATAATTTTAATTGTATTTGATAATTATCAGAATGCTTTTTGAAGGCTGGCAACAGGTATCGTCAATGTATGTCAACGAATTCTTTACCCCTACGACCCAGAAATAACGAACAAGTATTTTATGAAAAAAAAAAGAATCACTGATATTTTTAGCATACAAGAAAAAGCGAATATTTAACTACACAATATATACTCTTTCTTTATAGTGATTCTTGATGAAATTTATTTACCTCTGATGAATATTGACAGTCCTCTAATTTTCTTCTGTGTGCTTTTTATCTGTATAGATGAGAGTCACCTTTTAGGATCAATGAACATATACCATGAAAAAATGTTTGTAATTATATTTTAGGTACAGCAAACCATTGTTCAGATAACTTTTCCATTAAGTTCTACATATTCATTGCGGGGGGGGGCAACAATGGTTTTCTATCCAGGAACCATTACAAATGAGCTTACCAAACTAATTTTTAAACTCTAAAATTTATTATCAAATTCTTTTTTTAACTGTCTGGAAGAGAGCCATCTTTATGCCTATTCCCAAGAAGCTGATCCAATTGAATGCAAAAATTATTGAACCATATCATTAATATCACACACAAGTAAAATTTTGCTGAAGATCATTCAAAAGCGGCTGCAGCAGGATATCGACATGGAACTGCCAGAAATTCAAGCCAGATTCAGAAGAAGGCATGGAATGAGGGATAGCATAGCAGATGTCAGATGGATCCTGGCTGAAAATAGAGAACATCAGAAAGATGTTTACCTGTGTTTTATTGACTATGCTATGGCAATCGACTGTGTGGATCATAATAAATTATGGATAACTTTGTGAAGAATAGGAATTCCAGGACACTTAATTGTGCTCATGAGGAAGCTTTACATAGACCAAGAGGCAGTCATTCAAACAGAACAAGAGGATACTGTATCATTTAAGTCAGGAAAGGTGTGCATCAGGGTTGTATCTTTCGCCATACTTATTCAATCCATATGCTGAGAAAATAATCCAAGAAGTTGAAAAATATGAAGAAGAACAAAGCATCAGGATTGGGGGAAGACTCATTAACAACCTTAGATATGCAGATGACACCAGCTTGCTTGCTGAAAGTGAAGAGGACTTGAAGCACTTACTTATGAAGATCAAAGACCACAGCCTTCAGTGTGGATTACACCTCAACATAAAGAAAACAAAAATCCTCACAACTGGACTCATAAGCAACATCATGATAAACGGAGAAAAGATTGAGGTTGTCATGGATTTCATTTTACTTGGATCCACAATCAATGCCCATGGAAGCAGCAGTCAAGGAATCAAAAGACAAGTTGCACTGGGCAAGTCTGCTGCAAAAGACCTTTTAAAGTGTTGAAAAACAAAGATATCACCTTGAAGACTATGGTGCGCCTGACCCAAGCCATGGTGTTTTCAATCACCTCATACGCATGCGAAAGCTGGATGATGAATAAGGAAGACCGAAGAAGAATTGACACCCTTGAATTGTGGTGTTGGCGAAGAATATTGAATATACCATGGACTGCCAAAAGAACGAACAAGTGTCTCTTGGAAGAAGTACAACCAGAATGCTCCTTAGAGGCAAGGATGGGGAGACTACGTCTCACATACTTTGGACATGTTATCAGGAGGGATCAGTCCCTGGAGAAGGACATCATGTTTGGTAAAGTAGAGGTCTAGAGAAAAAGAGGAAGACCCTCAACAAGATGGATTGACACAGTGGCTGCAACAATGGGCTCAAGCATAGCAATGACTGTGAGCATGGCGTGGGACCAGGCAGTATTTCTTTCTGTTGTATGGAACCGAATTGACAGCACCCAACAACAACAACAAAATCAAATGTCAAGTCCCAAGTATGTGCCTTTAAGACAGGTGAAGTCATGTGCATATGGGCAAGGCGTTGATTTTCTAAAAAAGCCTTAAACACAGTGGATCGCTACTTCCACAACTCTGTCTTGACTTACTTTACCGATTTCCTAGCCCTTTTTCATCAATATCTTCACTTGCTCCAGACATACCAGCTTTGCCAACCTGCTTGCATTCCCTCCCCCTCCCCTGAATTTTTTCTGCTTCACTGTTCCCATGCAGGTGGTAATAACTCAAAGGGATCATCTCCTGATAGAACATAATTTGGCTATTATATTTCCTTTAACCTTTCAGGGCAATCTTCTTCATAGAAAACTTGCTTTACTAAAAGTTGAATTTGGAATTTTCTGGTATCACTTCATACTGGTACTAAGTCAATGTAGCTGTTATTACAGTTAGCCCTGTTTTATAGAATATATATGCTTGTTGAATATTGTATGCAGTTTGTGTAATATTACATATATTTTAAATGCACCCAGAGAGATTAAGATATTTATTAGTGAATGTTTTTGCACAGTTAACACTCCTTCTATAATGAAAAGAAAATCTGTAATTGTCTTCTCATAATCTCTAAATTTAGATATTTGAATATGAAATTTCCCAAAGTAGGACATACCTATGTTATGTTTCAGAATTCACAATAGCTAGTACTAAAATTTTAAGCAACTTAGGCTAAATTTTGAATATAGGTCTCTGTTTCACAATTGATGACACACTGATATAGCCACTGTGATTCTTAGTAGTTCCTAGAATGGGTTTCAAAAATATTTCCCATAAACTAAATGCACAAATGACAGACAGTAGACTTGATCAATATTCCTAAAGGGCTTTCCTTTCCACAGCACTTAAAACTTGCAGGTGAGTCTATTGTTTGTTTCAGTTTCTTTACCAACTCAGGTAGCAACAACAAATACTCATATTTTTAAAGCTCTGGGCTATGTGATGGTAAATCCAGCACAAGAAATGACTCCCAGTAGGGTTACTTGTAACTACAAAGGACAGTATTATATCTTACCACAACTCAGATCTGACAAAATTACATTTGAGGATACTGCAAAGTCAGTGTGCAAGATAAGTCAAATTAAATCTTACAGTTTCATCTCTCACTTGCTATTTGCCACCTCATATAATCATTTCTTAATTTGTTACCCAGTGTGCAGTTATATTTTTCTCTTGGTACACATAGTAGGGGCTCGATAAACACTGTTGATTTAAAGTCAGTTTTTACTCCTTGCCTTGGGCTATGATGAATTCAGTCCTGATCTATATTTTCTCTCCTTCTTGACTCTGATATAGTATTCCTGTCATAAGCTTTTTGTTTGCTAGGAGCTTAATATTCTCCAATCCAGCCTTCTTTATGCTAACAGTGCCACTCTTCTGCAGTGATAATTACTTGCCCTCACGCTTGACTGACAGATCTTCTCATTTCATCATCCTTCCAGTCTCATGAATTTCACCTAGGCCTTAAAGAGAAATATTTCTTTGATCTCCTGGGAATGATTTATAAGCCATTTTACAGCAACATATTTTCTCAGTTTAATAACAATGATGCCTAACAAGAAAAGGAGAATATGTACTGCGAGAACAGTGCAGTGAGCCTAGTGTCTACAATAGTGTCAGTCATAGGCTTCATTATTTTACTCATTCATTCACTCACTCATTCACTCCTTCTGCTTTCAGATATTTACTAAGCAACAACTCCTTGTCAGTCATGATGATGGGTGTTTCAGGGAATATATAAAAGACTAGGATGCCATTACTTCCCTCCAGTATTTCAATCCTAATGAGATAGCCATGTTCACAAACAACTACAGTTGTTAAGATCTATAACAGGTTTGAAAAAGTTCTATGGCAGTATAAACTTCTACCATTTGAAGAAATGGGGGAGAAAATCTCAAAGGAAATGGTATTTAGTTGAACTAAAGGATCAAAATTAGATCACAGTGCAGGAGACAGCCCAAAATGGAGGCTTAGTCACACACACCTTGCCAGCCCCCTGCAACAAAGAACTGAGAAACCAAGCAAAACAGATATAGATGAAAATCTTGGCACCAAGACCAGCAAGTGGAAGAATGAAGAATTAGATTGAACACCAAAGGGAACGAGAAATTGAGTGAAAACAGAAAATGAGGAGACTTACAGACTGTAGGCACCTTACCAGCCAACCTGGCACAGTGTGGCCATCTTAAGACAAAATGAGCAGCATTCCTGAGTGAAGAGTACAGAAAGACAACTTCACAGAAGTCCCAATAGAAGACAGAGATACTGTGTAGACAAACCAAGAGCTAAGCAAGGTGAGCAGAACATGAACTGTTTCTAAGGAGGGAAAGTGTAGGAAGGTGGGAAAGAGCCCTAGGGATCCAGATGACCATAGAGCAGGGAGGGAGCTAGAAAATAGGGAAAAAACTACTCACCAGTGGTGGTCCCTGATCATTTTGGTCAGTGGCACTGGCAAGATGGAGGATCCTTGGAGTGGTGGCTAGAGATTTCCCACCTCACTGGACTCTGGACAGTCCCCCTCTTCGCATTTGGTTGGGGCCATGTCTTGATTTCTGGCTGCACTCTGCAGGGACTGCCTCAGAACCCATGCCAGAGACCAGTGGAAGATGCTCCCCCTCTCCTCCTCACCTTGCCTCCCAGTGACCAGAAGTGAGCCCTTGTCTCCCCCCTACCTGGTGATCCATGGTGTGTCATCCGACACCTGCAGGCCATGACCAGAGGCTTGCGACTATCCCCACCCATTCCTACGCAGCCACACCCGTCAGCAACTGTGGTGTGTACCCATGCTGTCAGACATGCAAACGGAGGACTGTGCTAGCTTGCTCTGACCACCCTTGCACCACCCTGCCCACCTGCTGACTGGTGGTGCAAGTTCCTATGCCACTTACCTGGTGATCCGTGACCCACGTACCCTCACTCTGATCACCTGGCAACCGGAGGTGTGCACATACAGCATCCAAAGCAGCAACCAACTAGAATGCTCCCTGCATCCATGCCCAGGTGACCAGCCTGTCAGTTATATCACCTCATGTCTTGGTCATCTAGTGCTGCTCTCTGCGCAGGAACTTCGGGTTCAAAGGACATGCTCTGCTCCCAGCACTGCTTTCTTGGTGGTATGAGGTCCCCAACTCTCTGCTTGCTTCTCTTATAAGAGAGAAAAGGTGGTGCAGGCCATATCCTATGGAAACTCCCTGTACATTGGATCAGGGAAGTGACCTTAGTAAAGGTGTTACAATCCCACCCTAATCTCTTTAACATAAAATTACCATCACAAAATGGAGGGCAACCACACAATACTGGGAATCATGGCCCAGCCAAATTGATACATACATTTTTGG
The DNA here is from genome assembly GCF_000243295.1 of Trichechus manatus latirostris. Classification (NCBI taxonomy): domain Eukaryota; kingdom Metazoa; phylum Chordata; class Mammalia; order Sirenia; family Trichechidae; genus Trichechus; species Trichechus manatus. Next base: position 17,372,620 of record NW_004443987.1, read on the forward strand.
GGGATATAATTCAATCCATGACACCTCACCAGCAACACTAATCACATCCTGACAGGTGCCAGCTACACCTCTGTCAAATGACGAGCAGGAAATCCCAGTGCCCTCATCTAATATCCACCAGCTACAACAGCACACATCCCACACTCGAACAGTTACTGCAGGCTATCTGCACTTGTGACGAAACCCCTTGGTAACTTACCACCTCCTAAGGCACTAATTTGTGCATGCACAGTGGGCCTATCCTATCCATTTGGGTAGCACTCCCTCACAGTGGATACGGAGATGTCCTGTCCTGACATCTGGAGAACGCACTAACTGCCAGCACCAAACTTAATGCCTTGGAGACAGTAGACAATAACAAATCATACGAAGAAACAGGGTAAGATGGCTCAAACAAATGAGCAAAATAAAGAGACAAAAAACCTTCCTGATGAAGAAATGGTAATAGAACTACCTGGAAAAGAATTCAAAAGACATAAATACAGGATCCTCAAAGAAATCAAGGAAAACACAGATAAAACCCTAGAAGAATTCAGGAAAGCAATACAAGAACAACATGACAAAATAAACAATTAGAAACCATACAAAAACAACTAGAAATCTAGATGATTAACAATAAAATATCAGAAATAGATAAAGCAATACCCGTCGCTGTAAAGTTGATTCTGACTCATAGTGACCCTATAGGACAGAGTAGAACTGCCCCATACAGTTTCCAAGGAGTGCCTATGGGATTTGAACTGCCAATGTTTTGGTTAGCAGCTGTATCTCTTAACCACTGCACCACCAGGTTTTCCATATAAAGCAATAGAAAGATATAAAAGTAGAATTTAACCAATGGAAGAAAGAATCAGTGAAATAGAGGACAAATTCATTGATAATAATTTTTTCAGGAACAATCAGAAAAAAGAATGAAGAAAAAATGAAGAAAGTCTAAGAGTTCTGTGGGACACTATCAACAGGAATAATGTACACATAATTGGAATTCCAGAACAGAAGGAGGGGGAAAAAAACACAGAGAGAATTCTTGAAGATTTATCAGCAGAACTTCCCTAATATCTTGAAAGATGAGAAGTTTTCCAACCCAGAGGCTCAACAAACCCCATACAGGATAGACCCCAAAAGAAAGTCACCAAGACATATCAACATCAAACTTCCCAAAACCAAAGACAAGGAAATAATGCTGAGAGCAGCTCATGAAAAACAAAATATCACCACAAAGAGGCACCAATAAGACTAAACTCCAATTTCTTGGCAGAAACCACGCAGACAAGAAGGCAATGGAATTACACATATAAAACCCTGAAAGAAAAGAATTGCCAGCCAAGAATCATAAATTGAGCAAAATTATATTCCAAATACAATGCAAAAATAGGACATTCACGGATAAACAGAAACTAAGGGAATTTGTAAATGCCACACCAATCTTACAAAATACATTAAAGAGAGTCCTTTGGACAGAGAACCAACGACATCAGACAACAACCTGAAATGAAGAGATACAACAGCAGCATCCAGATACCAGTTCAGATAAAGAATTCTCAAAAGCAAAATAAACCTGCAAAACTGAAAAGAAGGAACCTTAGTGGTCAATCTGTAAATGATGACAACTTCAAAACAAAAAGGAGGAGTAAATGGTGTAATTACAGAACTTCCATATGGAGAGGAAGTCAAGATGATAACAAGATAGAACAGACTGTTATAAACTTAGGAAGGGAAAGGTAAATTTCAGACAAACCACAAAGAAAATTAATAATCAACTCACTAAAATGAAGAAAGTAAAAAAGACTCAGCAAACATAAAATCACCAACAACGAAGGAAATTAAAAGAAAATTCATAAACAAAAAGAACTCAGCCCAGAAAATGAAGTGGAACGAAGAAACTGTTAACACCACAATAAATAGTGTAACAAAATGGCAGCAATGAATTCACACCTATTGATAATCACAACAAATGTAAATGGTTTAAATGCACCATACAAGAGACAGAGAGTGGCAGAATGGATTGAAAAAAAAATGACCCACCAATATGTTGCCTAAAAGACACACACCTTACACACAAAGACATAAATAGCTTAACAATCAAAAGATGAAAAAATATATATTATGGAAACAGTAACCAAAAGAGAGCAAGAGTGGCAATAATAATCTCTGATAAAGTAAGCTTTAAGTCAAAAATCCATTATTAGAGACAAAGAAGGACATTATATAATGATTATAATGATTAAGGGATCAATCCGCCAAGAGGACATAATCATAATAAATACTTAAGCATCCAATGACAGAGCTCCAAAATATATAAAACAAACTCTAACCGAGTTAAAAAAGATACAGGCAGTTCTACAATAGTGGTCAGAGACTTTAATATACCACTTTTGATGATGAACAGAACATCTAGAAAGAAACTCAACGAAGATACAAAAGATACAAATAACACAATCAACCAACTTGACCTCATAGACATATACAGAACATACCACCCAATAGCAGCACAATACACATTCTTCTCCAATGCACTTGGATCATTATCCAGGCTAGATCACATATTAGGCCCCAAAGCAAGTCTCAATAAATTCAAAAACATCAAAATAAAACAAACCATTTTCTCTGATCATAATGCTGTAAAACTAAGAATCAATAACAGAAACAACAAGGAAAAAATTAAATACATGGAAACTGAATAACACCTTACTTAAAAAATATTGGATAATAGAAGAAATTAAAAATAAAATTAAAAAATTCTTAGAATCAAATGAGAATGAAAACACAACATATGAAAACCTTTGGGACAGAGCAAAAGTAGTGCTCAAAGGAGAATTTATGGCAATAAATGCACATATCTAAAAAGAAGAAAGTGCCAAAATCAATAGCTTATCTCTACGACTTGAACAAATAGAAAAAGAGCAGCAAAAGAAGTACACAATCACCAGAAAAAAGGAAATAACAAAGATCCGTGCAGAAATAAATGCAATAGAAAGCAGAAAACCAATAGAATCGGAAAGATTAGAAGTTGGTTCTTTGAAGAGATCAATGAAATTGACAAACCACTGACCAAATTGACAAAGGTAAAAAATGAGAAGATGCAAATAAACAAAATAAGAAATGGGATGGGTGACATTACAACAGAACCAACTGAAATAAAAAGGATCATAACAGAATGCTATGAAAAATGTACACCAAAAAATTTGAAAACCTAGAAGAAATGGACAAATTTCTAGAAACACACTACCTACCAAACTAAACAAATAGAGGTAAAAAAATTGAACAGAACCATAATAAAAGAAGAAATTGAAGATGTCATAAAACAAACTCCCAACAAAAATAAGCTTCGGCCCAGATAGTTTCACTGGAGAATTCTACCAAACATTCAGAGAAGAGTTGACACCAATTCTACTAAAACTATTCCAGAACATAGAAAAGAAAGGAATACTCCCTAATTCATTCTATGAAGCCAGCATAACCTTGATACCAAAGCCAGGCAAAGACACCACTAAAAAAGAAAATGACAGACCAATAGCCCTCATGAATACAGATGCAAAAATTCTCAACAAAATCAAGCCAACAGAATTCAATAGCATATCAATAAAATAATATATCATGATTAAGTGGGATTTATACCAGGGATGCAAGATTAGAAAATCAATCAATGTAGTTCACCACATGAATAAAACAAAGGAAAACAATCACATGATCATCTCAAGCAATGCAGAAAAGACATTTGATAAAATCCAACACCTTTTCCTGATAAAAGTTCTCAGAAAAATAGGAACTGAAGGGCAATTCCTTAACATAATTAAGGATATATATGCAAAACCAACAACCAACATTATCCTCAATGGTGAAAGACTGAGAGTCTTCCCCCAGAGACTGGGAACTAGAAAAGGATGCCCTCTATCACCTCTCTTATTCAACATTGTACTGTAAGTCCTTCCCAGAGCAATAAGGCAAGAAAGAGAAATAAAGAGTATACAATTTGGAAAGGAAGAAGTAAAACTATGTCTATTTGCAGATTACATGATCCTATACATAGAAAATCCCATAGATTCCACAAGAACGCTATTGGATCTAGTAGAAGAATTCAGAAAAGTGGCAGCGTACAAAAAACAACACAGAAAGATCAGTTTGGAAATTTTACACTAACAAAGAGAACTCCAAAAAGAAAATCAAGAAAACATTACCATTTACAATAACCCCCAAAATGATAAAATATCGAGAAATAAACCTAACTTGGAAAATAAAAGACCCATACAATGAAAACAATAAAACACTCCTGCAGGAAACTAAAAGAGACCTACATGAATGGAAGAACATTCCATGCTCATGGATTGGAAGAATTAACATTGTGAAAATGTCAGTACTGCCCAGAGCAAACTATAGATATAATGCAATACCAATCCAAATTCCTCCAATATTCTTCACTGAAATTGAAAATCTAATCATCAACTTTATATGGCAAGAAGCCCTCAGTAGTAAAAGCAATATCAAAGAAGACCAAAACATGAGGCCTCACACTTCCCTATTTATAAAGATAATATACAGCCACAGTAAAATTTTGCTGAAGATCATTCAAAAGCGGTTGCAGCAGTATATCCACAGGGAACTGCCAAAAATTCAAGCTGGATTCAGAAGAGGACATGGAACGAGGGATATCATTGCTGATGTCAGATGGATCCTGGCTGAAAGCAGAGAATACCAGAAAGATGTTTACCTGTATTTTACCGACTATGCAAAAGCATTCAACTGTGTGGATCATAACAAATTATAGATAACATTGCAGAGAATGGGAATTCCAGAACACTTAATTGTGCTCATGAGGAACTTGTACATGGACCAAGAGGCAGTTATTCGAACAGAACAAGAGGCTACTGCATGGTGCAAAATCAGGAAAGGTGTGTGTCAGGGTTGTATCCTTTTACTGTATTTATTCAATCTGTATGCTCAGCAAATAATCCGAGAAGCTGGACTACATGAAGAAGAATGGGGTATCAGGATTGAAGGAAGACTCATTAACAACCTTAGACATGCAGATGACACTACCTTGCTTGCTGAAAGTGAAGAGGACTTGAAGCACTTATTGATAAAATCAAAGTCCACAGCCTTCAGTATGGATTATACCTCAGCATAACGAAAACAAAAATCCTCACAACTGGACCAATAAGCAACATCATGACAAACAGAGGCAAGATTGAAGTTGTCAAGGATTTCGTTTTACCTGGATCAACAATCAACACACATGGAAGCAGCAGCCACGAAATCAAATGACGCATTCCACTGGGGAATTCTGCTGCAAAAAACCTCTTTAAAGTGTTAAAAAGCAAATATATCACTTTAAGGACTAAAATGCGACTGACCCAAGCCATGGCGTTTTCAATCGCTTCATATGCATGTGAAAGCTGGATAATGAATAAGGAAGCGCAAAGAAGAATTGTTGCCTTTGAATTATCGTGTTGGCGAAGAATACCGAATATACCGTGGACTGCCAAAGAACGAACAAATCTGTCTTGGAGTAAGTACAGCCAGAATGCTTCTTAGAAGCAAGGATGACAAGACTTCATCTCACGTGCTTTGGATAGGTTGTCAGGAAGGACCAGTCCCCGGAGAAGGACATCATGCTCGGTAAAGTACAGGGTCAGTGAAAAAGAGGAAGTTCCTCAATGAGGTGGAGTGACACAGTGGCTGCAACAATGCACTTAAGCATAACAAAGATTGTGAGGATGGCGCAGGACTGGGCAGTGTTTCGTTCTCTAGTACATAGATTCGTTATGAGTCAGAACTGCCTTCATGGCACCTAACAACACAACACAGCACAGTAATCAAAATGAACTGGTACTGGTTCAATGACAGACACATAGACCAAGGTAATAGAATTGAGAACCCAGAAATAAATTCATCCATCTATGTGCAGCTGATTTTCCACAAGAGTTCAAAGTCCATTCAACGTGGAAGAAAAAATCTCTAACAATGTTCTCACCAAACAGGACATCAGGGCGGCCAACAAATACATGAAAAGATGCTTGCGATCATTAGCCACTAGAAAGATGCATATCAAAACCACAATGAGATGCCACATTACCCCTGAAAAAATGCAATGATAAAAAAACAGAAAACAACAAATACAGGCGAGGTTGTGGGGGAATTGAAACTCTTATACATTGCTGATGAGACTGTAAAATGGTACAACCATATGGAAAACAGTACAGTGCTTCATCAAAAAGCTAGAAATAGAAATACCACATGATTAAAACAATCCCACTCCTAGGTATGTATCCTAGAGATAAAAGAGCAGGGACACGAACAGACATTTGCACACCTATGTTCATTGCAGCATTATTCACAATAGCAAAAAGATGGAAGCAACCTAAGTGCCCATCAACAGATGAATGAATAAACAAATTATGGTACATACATACAATGGAATACTACCTGACTATAAAGAAATAATGAGGAGTCCACGAAACATAACATGGATGAATCTGGAGGATATTATGCTGAGTGAAATAATTCAATCACAAAAGGATAAATATTGTATGGTCTCACTTTTATAAAAAGTCGAGAATAGGTATACACATAAAAACTATCATTCTTTGATGGTTACCAGGGATAGAAGGAGGAGGGAGGGGAAATCACTTTCTAGATAAGACACTTGTTATTTTTGGAGGTGGGAAAGGCAATACCCAATATGGGTGAAGTCTGCACAACTTGTCCAAATAAATGAAGACACTAAGAAGTACACAAGAATAAGGGACAATTTTGGTATACACCACAACATACAATTTTGCAACAACAATAGTAACAACCAAGAAAATATGTGTGTGGTTACATAGGTAGACATGTATGCAAATATGTGTATAGAAAGGCACATATGAGTATATGCCCGTGTATGTAGGCATATGTATATACATGTTGATGTGTGCTGCATACATATTCATACATATAATAAACCACATAGGGGGCATAGTTATGGATACTTCCTATATATAACCAAGCACCTCACAGGATTGAATGCTGGGTTTGAAGGCTTGAGACAATAGTCTCACAGGACAACTCAGTCAATTGACATAACATAGTTCATAAAGATAATGTTATACATCCTAGTTTGGTGATTAGCATCTAGGGTCTTAAAAGCTTGCAAGTGGCCATCTAAGATGTAACTATTGGTCTGTATTCCTCTAGAACAAAATAGAAGGAAGGAAACCAAAGCCTCAAAGAAGAAACTAGTCCACAGGACTAATAGCCCATATGAACCATGGCTTCATCTAGCCTTAGACCAGAAGACCTAAATGGTGCCCAGCTACCACTACCAACCGTTCTGACCAGGGACACAATAGTTAAGTTCCCAGGCAGACAGGGAGAAAAACATAGAACAAAATTCAAATTCCTAGAAAGACCAGACTTACTGGACCCATAGAGACTAAGAGGAACTTGTGAGACTATTGCCTTACGATACCCTTTGAACTTGGAACTGAAGCCACTCCTTGTGGTCACCTTTCAACCAAACAGTAGATTGGCATACAAAATAACCAAAATCACCTATGAATACTGTGCTCCCTTAAATAATCAAATATATGAGACCAAATGGTCAACATTTACCCTAAAAGAAAGATGAGAAACTAAAGGGGCAGGGAAGCTAGATTAACAGAAACATAACAAAAAGAATGGAAATAATGAGAATGTTGACTCATTATGAAAAATGTAACCAATGTAATGGAACAAATTGTACAAAAATTGTTATATGGGAACCTAATTTGCTATGTAAACATTCACCTAAAACACAATAAAGTATTTTTTAAAAAATTAGATTGTAATGCAGGAGTTGGGAAAGGTCTTCCCAGGCAGAGGAAATAACATGTGCAAAAGGTATGGCTTAAAGATAATGGCTTTTGCAGGAAACAAGAAAAAATTAATGGTGACTGGAGTGTGAGGTGTAAAGGAGACAATAGTTGAAGATAGGGCAAATAAGTTTGGTGTTTACATTATTGCAAGGGGCCTTATATGGCACAGAGGGAAGTTAGACTTTATGCTGTAGATTATAGATGGTCAACAGAACTTGTTTGTTTGTTTTCTTTTTAAGGAAATGACCCTGAAGTCTATTACAGAGGATAATTTAAATGGAGAGATTTTTTTTCTCTAGGAAAAAAATGATACAATAATTCTAGTCTTTCCCTAGCAAAAGGATTATAGAAAAATGCCAAGTTCCAAAAATTGTCCTCACAATCCTTTTGTTATGCAAAGAAAAAGAATGGTGATTAGGCAGCAATATGGAATCTTGGTTAGCTACCTTTGTTGTGGAAAAAAATTGAGCAGAATCAGAAAGGAGGGAAAGGGGCAACTGGGCATAATGGATACAATGCTAGGAGTAAAGGAAGGAGTATGCGAATGATCAAAAGAGATGTGATAATTGCTCATGTTCTGTTCTTCATTTCTTTTTTTATCCTTACATCTGAAATGTTTCTAAGGAAGACTCAAGTATTTAAGGACATATGTTGGTTTTTTTGAAGGCAACAGTCCCAAAACATTTAAGGATATCCATATGCCTCGCTATCTTCACTTCATGAAATCCCACCAACAACAAATATAATTATTACATTTGTTTTAATATGAAAGTACTTGTAAAAATTAACATTGTAGGTACTTACTGAAGTATTACTATATGCCAGGCAGCCTGTTAGGTACTTTACTTACATTATTTCATTTAGTTCTTATAATAACTTTCATGTGCCTTAATTTCTTATGTAAACTGTTACCAAGTGGTTTGAGTAAAATCTTAGACATTGCTATTGACTCTCACCTCTTTTCACTCACACTGTCATTATCTTTATTCTGGCCCTCATATTTTTTCTTATAAACTACTAAAATGAATTCAGAAATTATCTTTTTGCTACCAGTTTCTTTTTTTCTGCAGTCTAATTTCAATGCTTCTGTAGATAATATTCTCATAACAAAAATGTGCTCACTCCTTTGCTTAACGTACCTGTACTAACAAGCTCGTTACAAGGCCCTACCACTCTGTTAATAAAAAAGGAAAAAATAACCTTCACAAACATAATTTCACTAGCTGAAATAGTTGATGCAAGACCTCTGTTGTTGTCAGGTACCATAGAGTCGATTCTGACTCATCGCGACCCTATGCACAACAGAGTGAAACACTGCCCGGTCCTGTGCCATCCTCACGATTGTTGCTATGCTTGAGCCCGTTTTTACAGCCACTGTGTCAGTCCATCTCGTTGAGGGTCTTCCTCTTTTTTGCTGACCTTTTACCTTACCAAGCATGATGTCCTTCTCCAGGGACTGATCCCTCCTGAGAACATGTCCAAAGTACGTGAGATGTAGTCTCTCTGTCCTTGCTTCTAAGGAGCATTCTGGTTGTACTTCTTCCAAGACAGATTTGTTCGTTCTTCTGGCAGTCCCTGGTATAGTCAATATTCTTCACCAATGCCAAAATTTAAAGGCATCAATTCTTCTTCTGTCTTCCTTATTCATTGCTCAGCTTTCACATGCATGTAAGGCGATTGAAAACACCATGACTTGGGTCAGGCACACATTAGTCCTCAAGGTGACATCTTTGCTTTTCAACACTATAAACAGGTCTTTTACTGCAGATTTGCCCAATGCAATGCATCTTTTGATTTCTTGACTGCTGCTTCCATGGGTGTTCATTGTGGATCCAAGTGAAATGAAATCCTTGAGAAATTCAATCTTTTCTCCATTTGTCATTATGTTGCTTATTGGTCCAGTTGTGAGGATTTTTGTTTTCTTTATGTTGAGGTGTAATCCATACT
>NW_004443987.1:17382498-17408222 GCF_000243295.1 Trichechus manatus latirostris
GGTCCAGTTGTGAGGATTTTTGTTTTCTTTATGTTGAGGTGTAATCCATACTGAAGGCTGTGGTCTTTGATCTTCATCAATAAGTGCTTCAAGTCCTCTTCACCTTCAGCAAGCAAAGTTGTGTCATTTGCATAACACAGGTTGTTAATGAGTCTTCCCCCAATCCTGATACCCCGTTCTTCTTCATACAGTCCAGATTCTCGGATTATTTGCTCAGCATACAGATTGAATAGGTATGGTGAAAGGATACAACCTTGACGCACACCTTTCCTAACTTTAAACCATGCAGTATCCCCTTGTTCTGTTTGAATGACCACCTCCTGATACATGTACAGATTCCTTATGAGCACAATTAAGTGTTCCTGAATTCCCATTCTCTGCAATGTTATCCATAATTTGTTGTAATCCACACAGTCGAATGCCTTTGCATAGTCAATAAAACACAGGTAATCATCTTCCTGGTATTCTCTGCTTTCATCCAGGATCCATCTGATATCAGCAATGATATCCCCGGTTCTATGTCCTCTTCTAAATCCGGCTTGAATTTCTGGCAGTTCCATGTCGATATCCTGCTGGCCGCTTTGAATGATCTTCAGCAAAATTTTGCTTGCATGTGATATTAATGATATTGTTTGATAATTTCCACATTCGTTTGGATCACCTTTCTTGGGAATAGGCATAAATATGGATCTTTTCCAGTTGGTTGGCCAGGTAGCTGTCCTCCAAATTTCTTGGCATATGAATATGAATAGCAAGACCTCTAGGACGCTGGAAAGGTGCCTTCTCATGCAATGTTTTTAAGAATTCTGTAAGGAAATCTCACGAGAAATCTCACAAATGTTTTTTTTTTTTTTTCTCCCATAGAAACTTTACAGTTTTGCCAGGTTCTACTGCTGTTGCAAACACAGTCATCTTTCCTCTTGACAATTCCTGTCAGCTGAATTTCCTTATAGAAGGATTTTCCATACTGTCTGGCTACTCTATTAGTTTCCTATATATGCTCAGAACCCCTATATATGCTCAGAACCGTTGTATGTGAACCCAGCTCATGCATGAATTGATGCTCTACCATGAAATAATTGCTTATAGAATTAGTGAATGACACAATGTAGTTGAACATATTGAGGATATCTAAATACAATTCTTAAAAAATTATATAATAAAACCAATACATATTTAAGGAAAACCTGGTGGTGTAGTGGTTAAGAGTTTGGCTGCTAATCAAAAGGTCATCTGTTCAAATCCTCCAGGTACTCCTTGAAAACCCTATGGGGCAGTTCTACTCTGTCCTATAGGGTCACTATGAGTCGGAATCTAGTCGACGGCAATGGGTTTTTGTTTTATACATATTTGAACATACATGTATTTGAATATCACCAAGAAGTGAATGCTAAAAGTAAAAGAGACAGAGATCCTTCAGAGTATTTTAAGGGAAACTGCTGCCCATACTCTCACTAAGACCTTTTATAGATTAAAATTTGAATTTTAGGAACGATAGACTTGAATTGGTAGGCTTCACAGTAGGAATATTCTAGAGAAAAATGTAAAAAATACTTGAGAAACATTTTCCAAGTTGGGATGGGATAAATCTAGGCAGAATTGGTTTTAATGGAGATATCAGGATGAAAAATGGGGAAATTTTTTTCAATGCTTACTTTTCAATCACTGTTCATGAGTACACAATTTTTTAATGCCTTGTAAGAAATCTGATTGTAGCTAATTAATGATAGAATAAACTACACGTATTCCTCACTTACTGACTATCTCATTATCTGACATTTCATATTTATGACAACAGTAAAAATTCCACTATCCGACTATTTTGAGCATTAACGATGTACATCTGGCAGTAATGAACAACCAGTTGCATGTCGAGAGTAACTCTGGCTGTGATGGTTAAGGTTATGTGTCAACTTTGCTGGGCCATGATTCTCAGTGGTTTGGCAGTTGTGTAATAATGTAATTTGAGAGTTATGTAATGATGTAGACATCCTCCCTTTTGTGATCTGATGTGGTCATCCTCCATTTTTGTATAACGCTGATTTTCACATAATGGCCTGGTCTTTGGAACCTAACCATTTCAATAAGTAAGGAGTGGATGTATTACATTAATTTAATTCATTATTCACTTCAGCAATCAAAACTTTAGAAATATGAGTACTTTAGTAGTATTTTTGCTAACTTGCCTTGGTTGATCAGGTACTTACTTAATATATCACTCATATGTATCTATATGCTTGTATTATATATTCAGAATATAAAAAAACACAAAACACTTAAAAATGAGATTATTATACACATTTTGTACAGACAAGTAATAAAAGTGTCACCAACATAATTTCAAATAGATATGATGATAATATATAACTCTGCTAGAACAAGATGAGTAGATTAGATCACATAAGCTTCAAGGATCCTCAAGCGATTTAGTGTGAGAGTTTCACCCCATGTCAACCAGAATTTAGTGAAAATTAGTTTAAACCGCTAGAAGCAAGTTTTCCATCAACTCAAACTGAAATTACCAACACTAATATATTTTGAGGTTTAGTTGAAACTAAAGAAGAACATGCTACTCTTCTAGGAAAACTCTTCTGATTTTGCAAAAAGGACTTGATTGAGGTATTTATTTACATTTGTATTTTCGGAATAAATACCTCTTAAAATTTCTTTTAATATACAATTTATTTTCAAGAGGTCGTGATCTTATTTTGAAATATCATCACTTAATCTGTCTTTTTCTCATAACGCTAGGGGTTCAGAGTAAAGAAAAGATTCCCAAGTTGAGAAGAATAAAGGCAGGACTTTTGAAGGCAATTTCTGTTACTAGCTATATGTTATCAAAAAGTAGAAAAATATAAACTCAGAGCTACCTTCCAAGTTTGACAAAGAAACAAAATCCTCTCTATTTTTAGTAGACATCCTATGTGGCAATAAGTTAAGTAATTCACCTAGAAGCATTTGTAAGTTGTTAGCAGAAAGGAAACAAAACAAATTAATTAGGAGGAGGAAGTCCTCCCAACAAGCCCAGCGTCCATGGTCTTCCTAGTTTCTCCAAGTACCAGGCTTCAGAACATCTTTAGGTTTCAGAACAAACCACCTCCCCCCAAACAGCCTAATAACTAATAGGACTAAAGAGATACAATTTCGAACTAGTGTCCACGTGTCTAACCACACCCTCCTCAGGTGGTCAGGCAGGGAAATCTACGTTGCACTCTGTGAAGTGAGACACTTAGCTCCTGGAGTATAAAACTGGGTAGGGGAAGGACTTTCTTGTCCCTTGCCTATGGTGCAAAGTGGGGGCACACATAGAAGAGTTTTCTATTTCTGCTTGGACAGGTTTCTGAGCCAGAGGGTACCACATGCCATGTAACTGCTTCCTGTTGTATGCTGTCTGTTGTCTGTGAATAATTAAAATGGCTTTCATTTGCCAACACTTTGTTAGTGTCTTGTGTGTATGGCTCAATCAGACTAGATGGGCATACAATTCATGGAGTGGTTGATGCCACTGGGTGAAGTCCTTATCCAGGTAGTCTTATGGCTACTTGGGATCAGAAGATAGTCTTTAAGGCAACCTGTGTGTATAATACATTAATCTCTAACATTTTAGAAGCAGAAGCATCACCAAAATGACCATGCTGTCATTGCTGTTAGGTGCCGTCAAGGCGGTTCCTACTCATAGCGACCCTATACATCACAGAACGAAACACTGCCCAGTCCCGCGCCATGCTCACAATCGTTGCTATGCGTGAGCCCATTGTTGCAGCCACTGTGTCAATCCATCTCGTTGAGGGTCTTCTTCTTTTCCACTGACCCTGTACTTTACCAAGCATGATGTTCTTTTTCAGGGACTGATCCCTCCTGACAACATGTCCCAAGTATGTAAGATGTAGTCTCGCCACCCTTCCTTCTAAAGAGCATTCTGGTTGTACTTCTTCCAAGGTAGATTTGATCGTTCTTTTGGCAGTCCATGGTATATTCAATATTTTCGTGAACACCACAATTCAAAGGTATCAAGTCTTCGGTCTTCCTTATTCATTGTCCAGCTTTTGCATGCACACGATGTGATTGAAAATACCATGGCTTGGGTCAGGCGCACCTTAGTCTTCAAAGTGACATCTTTGCTTTTCAACACTTTAAAGAGGTCTTTTGCAGCAGATTTGCCCAATGCAATGCATCTTTTGATTTCCTGACTGCTGCTTCCATGGCTGTTGATTGTGGATCCAAGTAAAATCAAATCCTTGACGACTTCAATTTTTTCTCTGTTTATCATGATGTTGCTTACTGGTCCAGCTGTGAGGATTTTTGTTTTCTTTATGTTGAGGTGTAATCCATACTGAAAGCTGTGGTCTTTGATCTTCACCAGTAAGTGCTTCAAGTCCTCTTCATTTTCAGCAAGCAAAAATGGCCATTGTACATTGCAAATGGAAATCTTCATCAGAGTTCTTGGATGACCGGATGCATTGTCAATAAGCCATAATATTTTGAAAAGAATCTTTTTTTATGAGCAGTAGCTTTCAACAGTGGGCTTAAAATATTCAGTAAACCAAGTTGTGAACAGATGTGCTATCATTCAAGATTTGTTGTTCCATTTATAGAACACAGGCAGAGTAGAATTAGCATAATTCTTAAGGACTGTGAGATTTTTGGAATGGCAAATGAGCACCGGCTTCCACTTAAAGTCACCAGCTGCATTAGCCCCTAAAAAGAGAGTCAGCCTATCCTTTGAAGATTTGAAGCCAGGCATTGACTTCTCCTCTCTAGCTATGAAAGTCCTAGATGGCATCTTCTTCCAATATAAGGCTGTTTCATCTCTACTGAAAATCTCTTGTTTAGTGTAGCCACTTTAATAAATTACCTTAGCTAGATCTTCTGGAGAACTTGCTGCAGCTTCTACATCAGCACTTGCTGCTTCACCTTACACTTCTATGTGATGGAGATGGCTTCTTTCTTTAAATCTCATGAATCAACCTTTGCTAGCTTCAACTTTTCTTCTGCAGCTTCTTCACCTCTCTCAGCCTTCATAGAATTGAAGAGAGTTAGGACGTTGCTCTGGATTAGCCTTTAGCTTAAGGGAATGTTGTGGCTGGTTTGATCTTCTATCCAGACCACTAAAACTTTCTCCATATCAGCAATAAGGCTGTTTCACTTTCTTTTCATTTATGTGTTCACTGGAGTAGCACTTTTAATATCCTTCAAGAACTTTTCCTCTCTATTTACAACTTGGCTAACTGTTTGGCACAAGAAGCCTAGCTCTCAGCCTGTCTTGACTTTTGACATGCCTTCCTCACTAAGCTTACTCATTTCTAACTTTTGATTTAAAGTAAAAAATACGTGACTCTTCCTTTCAATCAAATACTTAGAGGCCATTGTAGGGTTATTAATTGGCCTAATTTCAATATTGTCATGTCTCAGGGAATAGGGAGGTCCAAGAAGAGGGAGAGAGATGGGGGAATGGCCAGTCGGTGAAGCAGCCAGAACACAAAATTTATCGATTAAGTTCTCTGTCTTATATGAGCACCGTTCGTGGCGCCCCAAAACAATTACAGTAGTAACATCAAAGATCACTATCACAGATCACCATAACACATATAATAATAATTAAAAAGTCTGAAATATTACAAGAATTACCAAAATGTGACACAGAGACAAGAAGTGAGCACCTGATGTTGGAAAAATGGTGCTGATAGAGTTTCTGGACACAGGGTTGCCACAAACCTTCAGTTTGTAAAAAACACCATTATCTGTGAAGCACCATAAAGTGAAGCATAATAAAACGAGATATGCCTATAGCAGAGTAAGGTGGATCCTAATCCTTCTGAGAGGTGTCTTACAAAAGAAGAGAACAGACATGGAGGGAGACACATGGAGGGAGACACACCTTGTGAAAACAGAGGCAGATACATCTATAGTTAACAAAGGAACAGCAAAGATTGCTGGCTGCCACTAGAAGCTAAGAGAGAGGCATGAAACAGTTCCTCTCTCAAATCCCTCAGAAGGAATCAACATAACCAAATAACTTCTAGCCTCCAGAACAGTGAGAAAATATATTTCTGTTTTTTAAAGCCACCCACTTTGCAGTATTTTGTTAGGGCAGCCCTAGAAAACTAAGATAAATTTTGGTTTGAGGAAGTGAGGTGCTGCTGTAACAAATACTTTAAAACGTGTAAACGGCTTTGGTATTGGGTCATAGATAGAGGTTGGAAGGTTTTAAGGCACTTGCTAGTAAGAACCTAGATTGCCTTGAAAAGATCATTGGTAGAACTATAGATACTAAGGGAGATGCTTGGGAGGGCTCAGAAATAATTGAGAGCTGTGGGGAAAGCCTCTATCATCATGAACAGAATGTTGCTAGAAATGTGGATGGTAAATGTGCTTCTGGTGAACATTTAAAAGGAAATGGTGAACATTGATTGGACACTAGAGGAAATGTGATCCTTGTTATGAAGTGGCAAAGAACATGTCTAAATTATGTTAGAATGCTTTGTGGAAAGTAGAACTTGTAAGTGATTAAGTTAGTTATTTTGCTGAGGAGATTTCTAAGTGAAATCTTGAAGGTGCAACGTGGTTTCTCATTGCTGCTTATAGGAAAATATGGGAGGAAAGAGATAAATTGAGGAGTTAACTGTTATGCAAAAGGAAACCAGAACTGGAAGATTTCAAAGATTCTGTTATAAAACATAAGGAATCATGTCCTAGAGAGGACAACAAGAATGTGGCTAAACAAACATTTGCTAAATGGCTTAGGCATGTGACCTATGTATTCAATAAACTAAGCAGAAACAGTGACATCTTAGAACGAAGAGGACAGAGGCAGGACAAAATGAAGGAAAGCTGTCTGATTTCTGGAATTCTACAGGTAGCAAATTGACCAATGGAGCTTCATGGCTATGAATATTTATTATTCTTCAAGAAAAAGAAAGGATGATCTCTGAAGTAGTTCAGAGACCAGCAGGACTGCCAGCAAAAGCACAGGGGTGGGGGCCACTGTTTCCCTGTTTTCAGAGGGTGGGACCACCACCTACATTTCAAAGGGCATGAACAACACCTTGTTTTCAAAAGGTGGGGCCTTCACCCTGGTCAGCCAAGAGAATGAGGCTTTCCAAGGCTGAGGGGTTAGGGCCTCCAATTTTATGTTCTGTGAAAACTAGGTAGCTATCCAAACCCAGAGGAGCCCTGGTGGTGCAGTGGTTATGTGCTCGGCTTCTAACCAAAAGGTCAGCGGTGTGAACCCACCAGCTGCTCCACTGGATAAAGATTTGGCAGTCTGCTTCCATAAAGATTACAGCCTTGGAAATCTTATGGGCCAGTTCTACTCCATCTTATAGGGTCACTATGAGTCAGAATCAACTCAACGGCAAACAACAACAACAACCCAAACATAAGGGGGATGGAGCCACCCAGGGCCAAGTGGGAAGGGCCAACACCCCAGGCTGAGGGGTAGGGGCCATTGTTTAGGACTCAGGCACCTCCACCCAGAATTAAATGGGCAGAGCCACTGCCCAGATGGTCTCTGAGAAGGACAGAGGATAATTTTCATGCCTTGATATCTAATGAAATTTTCTCCTAGATTTCAGACTTGCTTGGTACCTGTGATCCCTTCTTACCTTCAATTTTCTCTCTTTTGGAATGGGAATATCTATCTTTTGCTTACACTACCATTGTGTTTTGAAAGTAGATAACCTGTATAGTAGGCATCACAACTCCACAGATGGAGAAGAATTTTGCTCCAGGGAAGACCATACCCAGAGTCTCACCCATAATTGACTTATGTGATTCAGAAGATGAGATTTTGGGCTTAGAGAGGATGCTGGAATGGGTTAAAACTTTTGGGGATGCTGAGATGGGGTGAATGTATTTTTCACATGCAAAAGACATGAATTTTGTGGAGCCCGAGGATGGAGTTTTATGGATTAAGTTGTGTTCTCAAAAATGATATGTTGAAGTCTTAATCCATGTATCTATGAATGTGACCTTGTTTGGGGAAATAAAGTTTTATTTTTTCAAATGTTATTAGTTAAGTTAATGGTCTCATACAAAAGTTGGACAGGTCCTAATTCCTTCTGATTCAGTTTTATATAAAGGAGAGAACAGACACAAAGACAGAGACACACACAGTGGGAAAACAACATGTGACAATGGAGGCAGATGCATCTAAAATCAGCAAAAGAACACCAGATTGCCAGCAGCCACTAGAAACTAGGAGAGAGGCATGAAACAGTTTCTCTCCAAAGCTTTCAGAATGAATCGACTTGGCTGATGCCCTGAATTTAGACTTCTAGCCTCCAGAACTATGAGAAAATAAATTTCTGTTCTTTCAAGCTACCCACTTTGTAGTATTTTGTTATAGTAGCCCTAGGAATCAAAAATATAAATAGATATATAGGTACAGATGTTGCTTTACAGAAATTCAGATTAGCCTAGCATTCCTTCTAATATGTTCAAATTTGTGAAAATTTAAATTAAATTTCCAATATAAGATTGTTATTGTTACTTACTGCCAAGTCAATTCTAACTCATGGCAACCCCATGTGTACAGAGTAGACCTGTGTTTGGTAGAGTTTTTAAAGCTGTGACCTTTTTGAAGCAGATCACCAGGGCTGTCTTCCAAGGCACCCTGAGTAGGTTTGAATAGCCAACCTTTTGGCTAGTAGGCAAGTGCTTAACCATTGTGGCAACCAGGACTCCTAAAACCATTCTACCAGGAGTGGGGTTCAAACCCACGAGGGCACACATCAGTTGGATGTTAAGCCCAACGCCTTAATCATTCGGCCATCCCTGTGATTAACAATGTAAGATTATCAGGTGCTAATTTCATGCCAACTTAAAATAGATTTTCAATAAGCAGGGAAATAAGTACCAATGTAAAATGCTATTTCTAAGTGTTCTTTCCGTTGACAAGGTCTACATAAACTTTATATTGATGGAGGTATTTCTGTCAAAATTGTGTTAGTGATGGTTTAGTTAGTTTTTACTTATGTTTTGAATACTTTACAAATACTTTAAAAGTTTTTGAAACTGCAGATGAACCAAGGTTTTTTTTTTTTTTTTTGTAAAATTAGGGCACATCTACTTCGTCAATAAATGAAAGCAAGATACTCTATGTCAAATGCAATTATTCTAAAGAAAACTGTACCTTCAATAGCATTGTCTGAACATCAAAACAGGAAAAGATATTCTACAAAACCATATGTCGTGCATGACAGCTTGATTTTACTGAAAATGTTGGTTTACCTTTTTATGTGTTTTTCAAAGCTGTGTGACAAAAACTAATCTTTCAGCCAAATAATCAGAAATACTGCTGAAATAGCTTTGTTCTGCTCTTCATTTGGTTGACGTGATACGATACTACATCTGAATTCTCCAAACACCTGAGCTATGACACTAACGGCGGCATTAGCTGCCCATTAATGTTAATGTGTATATTATTAATGAATCTCTTTTCAGTCATCAAAACTACAAGAGATAATACAGGATATATGGAATATAAAATAAGACTTTGTTAAAGACCTAAGTTGCACATAACATGTCTAACACATTTCTTATAACAACCATATGTTTTGCTGTAATTGGCAATAATGTCTTAACATTGATAGGTTATATTTTTGATACTTAGAGTTTTCTCTTTCCTTTGAGTCTGTTTTAACTCTAAACTTGATTTATAGTACGAAAAGAGAAATGTAATTTACAGTGAAATATAAATTATGAAACCTTGACGTCTAATGAATTACAACACTTCTGCAGAGTTTGAAAGTGTTTCCTCTTTTCTCTCATTTTCTGTTCAGCTTGCATTTAGGATTAAGGATGAATATACAATACTATAATAGCAAAAAGGAAGTCTAAACTCATCATGACAGCCAGTATTATTCCACTGAGACACTAGGGACAGAAAAGACTTAATGACATTTTTAGTCTCTGTATGTGAACCAATTCATCAGTTTGATATAAACAACAGAGATATTCACATTGGGAAGCAAAGATTAAGTTTATTGCAACTACAGTGCAATGGTCTCTAAACCATGAAGGCTGAGCTGCGTATTTTCAGTGTACAAACATTTTTCAGTTTACTGTAAAATTCATTAAAGTAGCTCTTCTGTCAAAAATGGCCATAACTGTGATACCATTCAACATTAATCAGTATCAGAATAAAACATTTGAACTTACACTTTTGAGGGGTAATTTTAAGTGGTCCTCAGGGTGTCCAGTAAAAAAAAATTTCAGTTACAGTTTATATATTATTAAACACATAGCTAATATGCTTTTGAAATGTTCATGTGTTAATGATATAAATACTATAATTTTAATTTATTCTAACATGGGTCTGAATTAAATCTTATGTATTGCAAAGTATTTGTGAGTCTCAGCCATTTGAAACATCTTCCCATTACAATGTTCTTAAGGGTCTTACAGAATAATAATCTTGGCAAATAATATTTTCAGACTATTAAGAAAGAAATCCACCAAACATCTGTCAGTTTGTCGTACTCTGGTGGCTTACATGTTGCTGTGATGCTGGAAGCTATACCACTGGTATTTCAAATACCAGCAGGGTTACCCATGATGGACAGGTTTCAGAGGAGCTTCCAGACTAAGACAGACTAGGAAGAAGGACGCGGCAGTCTACTTCTGAAAAAATTGACCAGTAACAACCTTATGAATAGCAGTGGAACATTGTCTGATACAGTGCTGGAAAATGAACCCCTCAGGTTGGAAGGCACTGAAAATATGACTGAGGAAGAGCTGCCTCCTCAAAGTAGAGTCAACTTTAATGATGTGGATGGAGTAAAGCTTTCGGGACCTTCATCTGCTGATGTGGCATGACTCAAAATGAGAAGAAAGCTGCAAACATCCATTTATAATCAGAACCTGGAATGTACAAAGCATGAATCTAGGAAAATTAGAAGTCTTCGAAAATGAAATGGAACTCATGAACTCATAACGATTGACATCGTAGGCTAGTGAGCTGAAATGGATTGGTATTGGTCGTTTTTAATCAGACAATCACATGGTCTACTATGTTGGGAATGACAAATTCTAGAGGAATGGCATCACATTCATTGTCAAAAAACATTTCAAGTCCTATCCTGACGCACATCAGCTGTCAGTGATACAGTAACAGCCATATGCTTACAAGGCTCCAGGAATTGATGGAATACCAACTGAGATGTTTCAACAAAATGATGCAGCACTGGAAGTGCACACTTGTCTATGCCAAGAAATTTGGAAGACAGCTACCTGGACAGGCGACTGGAAGAGATCCATATTCGTACCCATTCCAAAGAAAAATGATTCCAACAGAATGTGGAAATTATAGAACAATATCATTAATATCGCACACAGGTAAAATTTTGCAGAAGATCATTCATTCAAAAGTGGTTGCAGCAGTACATTGACAGGGAATTGCCAGAAATTCGAGCCTGATTCAGAAGAGGACGTGAAACAAAGGCTATCATTGTTGATGTCAGATGTATCTTGGCTGAACGCAGAGAATACCAGAAAGATGTTTACCTATGTTTTATTGACTATGCAAAGGCTTTCAACTATGTGGAACAAACAAATTGTGGATAAGATTGCAAAGAATGGGAATTCCAGAACACTTAATTGTGCTCATGAAGAAACTGTACATAGACCAAGAGGCAGTTGTTCGAACAGAACAAGAGGACACTGAATGGTTTAAAGTTAAGAAAGGTGTGCATCAGAGTTGTATCCTTTCTTCATACTTATTCAATCTGTATGCTGAGCGAATAACTCAAGAAGCAGGACTATATGAAGAAGACCATGGCATCAGGATTGGAGGAAGACTCATTAACAATTTGCAATATGCAGTTGACACAACCTTGTTTGCTGAAAGTGAAGAGGACTTGAAGCACTTACTGATGAAGATCAAAAACCACAGCCTTCAATATGGATTACACCTGAACATAAAGAAAACAAAAATCTTCACAACTGAACCATTATAATAAAAGGAGAAAATATTGACGTTGTCAAAGATTTTTCCTTGGATGCACAATCAACACCCATGGAAGCAGCAGTCAAGAAATCAAAGTACATATTCATTGGGCAAATCTGCTGCAAAAGACCTCTTTAAAGTGTTGAAAACCAAAGATGTCACTTTGAGCACTAAGGAGTGCCTGATTCAAGCCATGGTATTCTCAATCGCCTCATATGAATGCGAAAGCTGGACAATGAATAAGGAAGACCGAAGAAGAATTGACCCGTTTGAATTATGGTGTTGGCAAAGAATATTGAATATACCATGGAATGCCAGAAGATTGAACAAATCTACCTTGAAAGAAATATATTCAGAGTGCTCTTTGGAAGCGAGGATGGTGAGACTTCGTCTCAGGTTCTTTGGACATGTTATCAGAAGGGACCAGTCTCTGGAGAAATACATCATGCTTGGTAAGGGAGAGGGTCAGCAAAAAAGAGGAAGACCCTCAACAAGATGGATTGGCACAGTGGCTGCAACAGTTGGCTCAAACATAGTAATGATAGTGAGGATGGTGCAGGAAGGGGCAGTGCTTCATTCTGTTTTATATAGGATCCCTATGAGTAAGAACCAACTTGATGGCACCTAACAACAACAGCAAGAAGAAAGGAATTGTAGAGAAACATTTCTAAAGATATTTTCATGAAGAAATATTTTTAAAAATCTGTAATCAGTTTAGCATGAAAGAAGGCAACTTAAATCTTCCATTTACAGAATCAGTTGAAAAATATGGCTTTAAATGTGTCTTTGCATGCTGTTTATTATGTGCCTTAAGTTATTATCTTGAGACATATTGCTCCCATGATAGTAGCAGATGTGTTTGAAGATACAAGAGATCTTTAACAGTATTCTGTCTTTTCTGACTCGTCTTCTAAGTGTTCTGACCTTCATTTAAAAATTAAGTTGACTTTTGAAGAATAAAAAGTGTCTGTTATTAATAATGTATGAAAATGAAGTAATGTGAAACAAACAATTTAAGTAACTTTTCTTAAATCTTCTTTTACATGAGAAATAGATCCACAGATATGTTTAATGGCTTTTGGAATATATATCAATAAAATGGCATATTTCTCTGATATGATACTGTCAGAGAATATTTTTACAGTTATCCTTATGAATAAAATGAATAGTCATAGCAGTTGTTTTACTATGCATTAAAGTAGCTGGCATGTATGAAAACTGGTAGTTTATCTCCTGAAACCAGTGTCATCCTCTCAGCACAAGCCTGAATATAAAAAAATGTTTGTCATCATTGAGAATCCTTTCTTAGGAAAGGAATAGACTTTGTTCAAATCTGAATGAAAGAGGTAGTTTTTAAAATCAGGTTAGAATGATGCCTTTAATCTCAAGCAGGTGAAATAGCACATCTCAGTTGTAGAAGGGAGGAATAAGTTGTGTGAAGACACAGTGATATTGTCAAATAAGTAAAGTAGCAAACATAATATTTGTTTATATTTTTTATAAAACATAGTAAGTTAAAAATTGCAAATCCAGTCAAGTAGCTATTGTTACCTTTATGACATGACACTAAATGGGTAGTTTTCACATCTTTCCTTTACAATAAGTGTACATTCAACAAAAATCTGTTTGGACACTAATGCTTTTAGTTGGAGAGGGTTTATTAAACAAACATAAATTAATGAAAAATTGGGTTCAGAATTCTACCACTATAATCACATTCTTAGTATCCAAATTTCTACTTACAAAGATCAAGTCTCATAGGAGAATGACTCAGTTCATAAGTATTTATTTAAATTCCCATTTCTGCTTCTTCTTTTCAGAAGAATACATCATTTATCTTATAGAATTTGTCATTTTATCTCTTGCATTGTTGCTATCACTAAGGCTGATTTTCCAACTACCGATCCCTCTTTTTTTTGTTTCTAACTTTCACATTCCAAACATCAATAATTATCAACACATTTTGATTTTCTATTCAATGAATTTCAGACTGCATCACATTGTAAAAATCTTCAATATCTTCATCTTTGGTGTTTGTAGTTGGTGTGTAAATTTGAATAATATATTAACTTGTAGGCTTATGGATATTAACCTATCAGTGACAGCGCTGTACTTCAATATAGATCTCAAATGTTTTCTTTTTAATGATGACTGTAATGCTATTCCTCTTCAATTTGTTATTCTCCGTCTAGTAGACCATATGATTGTCAGACTCAAAATGGCCAATACCAGTCCATTTCAGCTCACAACACCAAGAATATCGTTCTTCAAGCATTCTATTTTATTTTTGATGACTTCCAATTTTCCTTGGTTCATACTTCTTACATTCTACCTTCCGATAACTAATTAATATCATTATTTCAACCAATATCATTAATATCACATGTTAGCAAAATTTTGCTGGAGATAATTAAAAAATGACTACAGCTGTACATCAGCAGGTAACTACTAGAAGTTCACACTGGATTCAGAAGAGCACATGGAATGAGGGATATCACTGCTGATGTCAGATGGATCTTGGCTGAAAGCAGAAAATACCAGAAAGATATTTACCTGCATTTTATTGACTATGCAAAGGCATTTGACTGTATGGATCATAACAAATTATGGATAACATTGCAAAGAATGGGAATTCCAGAACAATTAATTGTGCTCATGAGAAGCTGTACAGAGACCAAGAAGAAGTCATTCAAACAGAACAAGGGGATACTGCATGGTTTAAAAAGGGAAAATGTATGTGGCAGGGTTGTATCCTTTCACCTTACTTATTCAATCATTCATGCTGAACAAATTATTTGTGAAGCTATATGAAGAAGAAGGCGGCATCAGGATTAAAGGAAGACTCATTAACAATCTATGATATTCAGATGACACAACCTTGCTTTCCAAAAATAAAAAGAACTTGAAACACTTACTGATGAAGGACAAAGACTACAGCCTTCAGTATGGATTACCCCGAATGTGAAGAAAATAAAAGTTCTTACAACTGGACCTATAAACAACATCATGATAAATGGAGAAAAAGTTGAAGTCAATAATTTCATCCTACTTGGATCAGCAATCAATGTCTATGGAAGCAACAGTCAAAAAATTAAATAGCATTGGGCAATTCTGTGGCAAAATAACTCTTTAAAGTTTTAAAAAGCAAAGATATCACATTAATAACTAAGGTCTGTCTGACCCAAACCATGGTCTTTTCAATGGCCACATATGCATGTGAAAGTTGGATAGCAAAAAAGGAAGACAGAAGAATTGATTCATTTGAACCCTTGTTTTAGTGAAGAATATTGAATATACTGTGGACTGTCAAAGAAACAAATAAACAAAAAAACACTCCAAGAAGAAATATGATTAGAATACTCCTTAGAAGTGGGAATGGTGAGACTTCGGCTCACTTACTTTGGACAGGTCATTAGGAAAGAGCAATCGCTAGAAAAGGACATTATGTTTGGTAAAGTAGAGGATCAATGAAAACAAGGTAAGCCTTCAATAAGAAGAATTGATACAATAGCCACAACAATGGATTCAAACATAACCAATTATCATGAAGTGGCATAGGATAGGGCAAGGTTTCATTCCATTATACATTAGGTCACGTGAGTCAGAGCAGACTCAAAGGCAACGAACAACACATCTTATTCCACAACACCACTCAACATTTTTATGGTTGACAATTCAAGACACCCACTAAATTTTAAGTAGTTTTAAGATTTGAAGAAATAATTTTCTCAAAGAAATATAACACATATCCTTCAAGATTCATCAAACCAAGGATTTTATTTTTAATTCATAACTTATACCTCCTTTATTAGTTCCATCACTATTTGTTCCTATTTGAGTATAAATTATTGTTATTTAGATTATGCTGCTTTATGCAAAAATTAACATGGGTAAGCCATCCACATAAATTACAGTCTGTTTATTTTTGACCTAAAAATAGCATGATGATTTCCGAAGTGTCTATAAATATGCCTGTGATCATTAAGGTTATGTGCCAACTTGGCTGGGCCATGATTCTCAGTGGTTTAGCAGTTATGATGTAGTTTGGCAGTCATATGATATTGTGATCACTTCCATGATGAGATTTGATATAATGTGATCACCTCCATGATGGGATCTGCTGTGAGTAGCCAATCAGTTGAAAAGGAGTTTCCTTGAGGGTGTGGCCTGCATCAAATATATAAGCGGACTTTCTGGAAAGACTAGTGGGCTTTTGCTCACTCTGGATCCTGCAGCTGGCTCCTGTTCATCTGACCTCCAGTTCTTGGAACCTGAGCTAGCAGTTTACCTGCAGCCTTGCCTGTCCATCTTGGGATTCGTCAATCTTCACAGCCTGTGAGCAAGAGCCCTGCTGTCTGACCTGATGATCTTGGGTTAACCAGCCCCTGCAGCTGTGTGAATCAGGAGTATCCTCTATCCTGACCCACAGACTTGGGTTATTCCAACCTCTACAATTGCATGACCCATTTCCTTAGTATAAATCTCTCTCTCTATATATATATTTATACACTTTAGTGGTTTTTCTTCTCTAGAGAACCCAGCCTAAGACAATACTCTCTTCAGAATGTTTGTCAAAATATGATGTATCCCCAGTTTTACAAAATTTCCAATTCATGTATAAAGCCACCATTGTTAATAGGTGAACTGGCTTGACTTAAATTAACTTCAGCCCTTAATTTGTGTTAACTTTTCTACTTTGTGTTGCATTGCTTTTAGTGGAAGAGTGTGGCTTGACTGCTATATATCTGTGAGACCAGGTATGAAGAATTTTATATGCATTGATAACAAAAGAATATATAAGGAGCAGGTATATTATATAGACATTTATTTCCAGTCACAATTCCTTTAATGACATTTCATAATTAAATTCTGTATGGAGCCTCTAAATTTAGTATTGCCACAGTTTACTTCAAGATGGTCTGTCAAAAAAGAGCAACATATAACACTTAAAATAACGGAGGGAAACCCAAATCAATGCAGTGGGATTTTTTCCTCCATATGGAGAAAAAAACAAGCTTTATTAGTTTTCTATTGCTGCCAAAACAAATTACCTAAAATTTAGTAGCTGAAAACAACATCCATGTATTATTTCACAGTTCTGTAGGGCAAATGTCTGGCAGGCTCAGTTGGGTTAACTGTTCTGGGTCTTACAAGGCACAAGTCGATGTGCTATATAGCTAGGATCTTATCACGAGGCTCTAGGAAAATATCCACTTCCAACCTTACTCAAGTAGTTGGCAGGATCCATTTCCTTGACACTATAGGACTGAGGTCCTATTTTCTTTCTGACTATCAGATGGGGACCCCCTTTTGCTCCTAAGATCTCTCTCTAGTCCTTGCATGTGGACCCATATGTCTCACAGTCAATAATAGCTCAATTTTTTTTTCCACATTTGGAGTCCCTCTAAACTTTTCCTTCTGTCATGTCTCTCTTACTCCAGCTAGGGAACATTCTCTTCTTTTAAATGCTCATGTGATTAGATTGTGCCTACTGAATAATCCAGGATAATCTCCCTACCCTGAAGTTGGCAACTTTTATTACATCTGCAAAGTCTTTTTTGCCATGAAATTACCAGAATCATAATGTTATGAGTTGAATTATGTCCTCCAGAAAGATATGTTGAAGTGCTAACCCTTGGAACTTGTGAATGTGACCTTATTTGGAAATAGCACTTCTACAGATGTAATTAGGTAGGTAGGGTGGGCCTTAATTCAATATGACTGGTGTCCTTATAAAACAGGAGAAGATACACTGAAACAGAAACAGAGGTTAAAATGGAGGCAGAGATTGGAGTGATGCATCTACAAACCAAGGAACGACTAGGATTTCCAGCCATCACTAAAAGCTTGGAGAGAAGCATAGAATGGATTCTCCCTCAGAGCCTTCAAACTGACCAATATCTTGATTTCAAACTCTAGCTTCCTGAACAGTGAGAGAATAAATTTCTATTGTTTTAAGCCTACCAGTGTGTGATACTTTGTTACATTAGCCCTAGGAAACTATACACATAAATTTCAGGGATTAAGTTGTGGACAACTTTGGGGGAGCCATTCTGCCTACCACACGTACCAACCACAGTCCAACAAAATGAAATATCTGTAGATTAGATATAGAAATATAAAAATGAAGCCACAAAAGCAGTAGCAGAAAATATAGTAGACTTTTCCCCCCAATAATTTTGGAGTGGGGAAGATCTTTCTCAGTATGGTACAACACTCGGCTTAAAATTTTTTTTATCGATTTGAAAATATAAAATTTGAAACTATGTACCACAAAAAGAAAACTAAAAACAAGGTGAAAAGACAAATATTTGAAAACATATTTGCAATATATAAGAGACAAAAGGCTAAAATTTTTAGCATTCGTAAAACTATTAGAATTAATAATAAAAAGCAAACATTTGTAAGTGGTAATGGATATGAACAGGCAATAAAATAGGCATTGAAACCCTATGGAGCACAGCTCTACTCTGACACACATGTGGTCATCATGAGTCAGAATCCACTCAATGGCAACTAACAACAACAATTATAGAACAGAGGGCAATAGTAGTCCAGTGGTGGAATTCTTGCCTTTCATGCAGGAGACCTGTGTTTGATTCCCAGGCAATGCATCTCAAACGTAACAACTGCCCATCTGTCAGTGTAGGCTTGCATGTTGCTGTGATGCTGAACAGGTTTTTGTGGAGCTTTCAGACTAAAATGGACTTGGAAGAAATACCTGGTGATCTACTTTTCAGTGAATGAAAACCCTATAGATCACAAATGTCCGATCCTGTTGTACATGGGGTCATTATGAGTCTGGTGCCGACACAAGAGTAGCTGATCACAACAATTATACAATAATATAAATTGAATGATTTTTTTGGAAAACAAATATGATTTTATATGTCAAAAAGTTTCATAATCATACACATCAAAATTATTAGCAATAGTTTTCTCTAGGGAGTCAAAATTTAAAATGGGAAGATAGATACATTTGTATCCCTCAGTTTAGTTAGAATGTTTATAACGAACATGAGATTATAACAGTAAAACATTGTAAAATATATTGTTAGTTTTATAATAGTTTTCTTTAAATTAACTTATATTTGAGGGCTAGTTGCTGACATACTAACTTGGTCACATTTTTAACCATAGAGTGTAAACTTCTATTATATGAATATTTTTACTAAAATCGTTATTCTTATTATTGAATTTAACATGTGAAACATTGAAAACATTGTGGTATTGCATTCTCTATGATATGTAGGCAAACTTCCTAATTCCAAAGAACATAAGTAGACATGTTTACACATCAAAAAGACTACTAAATCTAAAGCAATTTTTCATGCAAATTATGCCACATTAAAATGTCACTTAGTATTTTAAAGGCATTTGGCATATATTATTTAGCAAGTGGCTTTATATCCCCAATATCTACCACTAATCAAGCATCTTAATTTTGTTTAGGTCAGTTTCACCAAGAATATACCTCTCAGATCAATATCACTTTACCTTGCCAGACCCAACAACTACCGTTCCAAATATGTCACTCTATTACAATATTACAATATTTCAATAAACATTAAAAATCCATTAATGAGAAAGATTTTATAAGTATTATGAAGTAAAACACCTAAATATTTGACCAACATTATTTATAAGGAATCACAAACTTGGAGAACTGTGAAGTATTAAATTTTAAGTTGATTTACAAATGTTCACAATTGGTTTCTGATTATAGTTTGCCCAGTCTAATCACATTGTTAATAAGCAAATTTATTTTACATAATTCTTTCCACATTTTTTGGTTAGCCTCTACTTGAGCACTGTGATCACAGTGCCTACCCCATAATAGACACTCAATGAATATTTCTGAATAGAGGAATAATAAAATTCACTATCTTCCTAGGGAACTCATTCTACATTTGGAAAGCATGGGTTTTTATATAGTTGTAAAATATATTGAGTTGAAATCTATTTCCTTGAAGCTCTTACTTACTGAACTAAGTCAGATTTCAGTGAATGTCATAAGGTCAAGGAGAGCCATACCAAGGTGATTTGGGGGTGTCATTATCAATAAGAGAGGAATCTACCACATTTTTTAGTGCTACGTAAAAGACAGAAATAAAAAGTAAAAATGTCATTTAACTTTTGGTGCTAGATCATGAAGATGTCACCAGATTGATCCTCCTACAGATAACATCTCTAAACTCAGGACATTATATACAAGAGTTGCCAGAAGACCCTAGAAAGTGAACAGACATAGGCGAAGTCTGATTGGGAATCTATGATTGTGAAGAGGGCTGCTACATGGAGTTAGTTCCTACTTTTTTTACTTTGACCCTGGATTTAGGCAAAGTAGGCATAGGGCGTAGGACTGCAGGGGACACCAGTGGGAAACCTACAGTCTTTCTGGCCTGTGGAACAAGCAGAATGAATGTGAAGAAACTACAGCAGCAGAAGAGAGGTGGAATCCTGAAAAGCAAAGAGCCATATAGGGGATTCACAATTCTATCTGCTCACATCTCTGGCTAATCCATGAAGCATGGTGCAAACTAAAAGCAGTTCAGCTAAAGAGAAAGCATCTGAACTAATATAGGAACTTTCACACAACAAATAGAGATTG
This sequence comes from Trichechus manatus latirostris, assembly GCF_000243295.1. Taxonomy (NCBI): domain Eukaryota; kingdom Metazoa; phylum Chordata; class Mammalia; order Sirenia; family Trichechidae; genus Trichechus; species Trichechus manatus. Next base: position 17,403,057 of record NW_004443987.1, read on the forward strand.
CAATTTAACCCAGATGGAGATAATTGGCTGCCAAAACAAACAAATAAATGAACAAAAACATTCTTTGGAAGGAAATAACAAAATCTTGAATGTCCAGACATTTATAATGTCCAGAAAACAATCCAAAATTATCCAGAAAACAAAGAATCAAGAAAGCAGCACACATTCTCAAAGGGGAAAAAAAGCAAGTGAGATTAACCCTGAGATGACCTAAATGATGGAATTAGCAGATAAAAATTTTAAAACAGCCATTTTAACTATCCTTAATAAAGTAAAAGTAAATAAACTTGCAATGAATTGAAAGTTAGAAAATAGCAGCAGAGAAACACAAACAATAAAAATAAACCAAACTGAAATTATAGAACTGAAAAATACAATATTTGAAATGGAAAAAAAATCACTAGATAAACATAACATAATGGAAATAATAAAGGAAGGAGGAAGCAAACTTGAAGGTGGTGGTTGTTAGCTGTTGGTTGAGTTGATTACAACCCATGACAAGCATGTGTGTACAGAGTAGAACTGCTCCACAGGGTTTTCAAGCCTGTAAACTTCCAGAAGCAGATGGCCAGGCCTGTCTTTCTAGTTGCCTCTAGGTATGTTCAAACCACCATTCTTTTGGCTAGTAGTTGAGCTCTTAACTGTTTGTACCACCCAGGAAAGGCCAAAACGTGAAGGGAGGTTCTTAGAAATTCCACAATATAAATGACAGAAAGAAAAATAAAAATAAATTAACCTCAGGGGCCTGTTAGATAATATCAAACAGCCTCAAATACATGTAATTGGAGTTCCAGAAATAGAGGAGAGAGAAAACAGGGCAAGGAAAAAATTTTGAAAAAATAAGTGTGGAATTTTACCCAAATTTGACAAAAGACAAATTTACACATTCAAGGGACACAACAAACACCAAGCAGAATAAAAACAATGATACTCCTAGCAAGACATATCATAGTCAAACCACCTAAAGCTAAAGATAAAAGAAAATCTAAAAAAAGCAAACAAAAAGCAAAAAAAGAGAGAAATGACACAAGATATTTAAAGAAACAAAGATTTGATTAATGGCTGCTTTTCACAAGAAACTATGGAAGAGGACAGAGAATGGACCAAGACCTTCAAAGATCTAAAAGTAAAAAAAAATGTTTTTCAAGAATGAAAGTAAAATAATGACATTTTCAAGTAAAATAGAGCTAAGAAAACCTATTTCTAGAAAACCTACACATCAAGAAATCATAAATGAAGTTCCAGTAGCTCAGAAAAGTATACTGGGTAGAAACTTTAACCTTTAGAAATGAATCAAGATGGCTTTAATGTTAAATATTATGGTAAGCACAAAAGATTATTTTTCTTTTAATATCCTTATAATACATATGTCTATTAAAAGTAAAAATTCTAACAATGACTTGTGGATTTGTCTCACAAGTTGATGCAAAACATAAAACAACTATCGTGAATGATGAGGAAAAAAGTTTTGTTTGTTTTTATATCTCAAAAGAGATTGGCTTAAGACACTATGCAATCTTGTATACCTCATCAGTATAACTGCTGCTAATCCATCTTATTAGATCATAGTGATTGAATTTACAACATATAAGGAAATCACATCAGATTACAAAATGGTACACAATTATATGATACTGGGAATCATGACCCAGCCAAGTTGACAGATATTTTTGGGGGACACAATTCAATCCATGACAGTGCTACAGACAGAATCACCACGTCATCCTTCCACAGCAAAAACCAGAAAAACTAAGTCAAACAGAGACAAATGTCAATCCTGGAACCTTAAGCATCAAACGAAGAGATAAAGAACTCAGCCAAGCACCAAATGGAATAAGAAACTGACAGAGAACAGAAAATGAGGAGAGATACGTGAAGAGGTCTCTATCAGCTAATGCAGCATGGATTCGCCATCATGGACTCATTTCGGAGATCAGCGAACACGACTACAGAAAGCAGCTTCATGGAGCTCCCAGCAAGATACAGAACCACAGGTAACCAACGATATATGCTTTCCAAACCCCCACCCTTGTTCACCCCCACTCAGCCTCCTCTGCTTCCTGCGGCCACAGTCACTTGGCCAGGAGGCACCAGTGTCAGCCATGTGCTGCTTGGATTCCACCCGCCCACACTGGCCAGCTTCCTGAGTGCCATTTGTTTGTTGCTGGTGTTGTTTTTATCCATTTCTTTTGGTTTCTTCCATATCTCTCACCACCTACCCCTCCTTTCTCCCAAATACCTGGATCTGTGTGCCATCTCTGCTTCTTCTGGAAAGTTTGTGAAACTCTGCTCAACTGTGGAACTGCTTCACAGACCACATCATCACTCTGGGGGGATCCCCAGGGCATTTTTGTTAGCTTGTTTTGATTTGTTTGTTTGTTTTCTTTTTCTATTCTCAACTTTGGAGCCCCTTCTAGCCAGGCTATACTGTGCAGCTTGGGAGCTACTCTCTCAGTCTGCACAGCTGCCTGGTAGGATCCCTGGGGGTATTACTTTTTTCTTTTTGTTTACTTTTCTCTCTTTTTTCCTTTTTGTCTTTCTTCATTTCTCAGTTTCTTGACTCTCTATACCTACCTTCTCTTCTTGTCTCCGGAATACCTGGTGCTGTATGACACCTCTACCCTTTCTAGCAAGGCTATACTTTGTGGCCTGGGAGCCACTTCCTTAGTCTTCGCAGCTGCACTGGTGGGATCCCTTGGAGCTTTGATTTTCTTATTTTTTTTCCAATTTTTATTAATTTATTTTTTACCCTTTTTCTTTTTATTCCACCTGTTAGTTTTTCTCCATTTGTCAGTCTCTCATCTCTCCACTCCAACAGAAGGCTCACTTAGAAAACTTTTTTCTTCATTTATTTTTGGCCCTTGTTTCTCTCTCCTCTCTCTGCTCTTTTCCATACACATCTTAGCTTGACACATTACAGTCTCCCTCCTCCTTCTTGCCTACCTGAAACGTGCACTGAAAATCACACCCTTGAACAGCACAGACATGGCCTGCCAGAAACTGCCCTGCACTGATTCCTGGCCCGACCTGTTGGCCCTAGTATGTGCAAAAAACAACCCATTCTAGTAACTCTCCTTCAGCTGGACCTGCCCTGCTGCACCATAGCTGAGCGACTTACCCTGCCCATTGGAGAAGGAGGTGAAAAGTATCATGCCCACAGACGAGCAAACAACAAAGAAAGCATGGCCCGCCTGCTCAGTCATAACCAAATAAAACAAAAAAGCAGGATGAACAAACAAATCTACAATCAATAAACGAGGAAATTAACCACTGAATGCCCTGAAGACAGCAGACTATATCAAAACATTTACAAAAACAACACAGGATGGTTCCAGTAAGCATCCAAAATAAAACATCAGATGACTTTCCATTGGAACAAAAGACACTAGAATTACCTGATAGGGAATTCAAATCTCTAATATTAAGAACTATCCAAGAGTTAAAGCAAAAAGGAGACAAAATAGAGGAAAAAATAGACAAATTCAAGGGAAAGGCAGACAAATTCATGGAAAATGCAGACCAAAAAATGGGAGAATTCAGGAAAATAATAAAGGAACAAAATGCCAAAATAAATTTACAACTAGAATTCATACAAAAACAACAATTAGAAATCCAAAAGATAAACAACAAGATTTCAGAAATGGACAGTGTCATGGAAGGGCTAGGGGAGCAAGTTTGAAACGATGGAAGACAGGATCAGTGAAATTGAAGACAAACACTTGGACACAACTCTGTTTGAGGAAAAGTCAGGAAAAACAACAAAGAAAAATGAAGAAACCTTGAGAATTATGTGGGATACAATCAAAAGCAAAAATTTTCAAGTAATCACACTTCCAGAAGAGGGGGAGAAAACAGAAAACACAAAGGGGATCACTGAAGAATTGCTGACAGAAAACTTCCCCAATATTATGAAAGATGAAAAGCTGACCATCCAATAAGGTCAATGAACCCTGTATATGATAGACCCCAAAAGAAAATCACCAAGGCATATCATAATCACACTCGTTAAAACCAAGACAGTGAAAAACTCCTGACAGCAGCTCGAGAAAAACGAAAAGTCACATACAGAGGAGATACAATAAGACTAAGCTTGGATTATTCAGCAGAAACTATGCAGGCAAGTAGTCAATGGGATGCCATATATAAAACCTTGAAAGAAAAAAAAAATTGTCAGTCAAGAATAATATATCCTACAAAACTCTCATTCAAATATGGTGGTGAATTTAGGACACTTCCAGATAAGCAGAAATTAAGGGACAATGTAAAAACCAAACCAAATTTGCAAGAATTATTAAAGGGAGTCTTTTCATCTGAGAGTAAAAAATATCAGACCACAGGCTGAATCTAGGATGCAGGATCATACCAGCCAGATACTAACCTAGGAAATGAACTCTCTAGGACTACCCAACACCAAAAGAATTACAACATGGAAAAAGAGAGCTTAATCTTTAAATGACTACAACATCAGAACAATAAAAGAGGGAATAAATGGTGTGGGTATACAACATTCTAATGGAGAGGAAGGCAGAGTGATAGCAAGTAATAATAGACTGGTTCAAACCTATGAAGATAAGGGTAAATTTCAAGGTAACCACAAAGGAAGTTAATAAACCTACTCATCAAAATAAAGAAGAAAAACATAAAGTCTCAGTATAAAAAAAACCTACAAAAACAAAAGAAATTAAAAAAAAAAACCCCACAAACAAAAGGAATTCAGCACAGGAGAGTAGAGGAACAAAGAAAATGTCAGCACCACAAAAAAAGCACTACAAAATGACAGCAATAAACTCACACCTGTAAATAATTACCCTGAATGTAAATGGCCTAAATGCACCCATAAAGAGATAAAAGAGTGATAGAATGGATTAAAAAAAAGGATTAATCAATGTGCTGATTACAATAAGCACACCTCAGAAACAAAGACGTAAATTTATTACAAATCAAAGGATGGAAAAAAATAAATCAAGCAAACAACAACTGAAAAAGAGCAGGAAGATCTTGTCGGTATAACCATAATAAACATCTACTCATCCAATGACAGGGCTCCAAATTACATATAACAAACTCTAACAGCACTGAAAATAAAAATTGACCATTCCACAATAATAGTAGGAGAATTCAACACACCACTCTCAGTAAAGAACAGAACATCTAGAAAGAAACTCA
>NW_004443987.1:17409531-17415609 GCF_000243295.1 Trichechus manatus latirostris
CTGGAGTTGACGCCCTCAATTTGGACTTTTAGCCTACTTTGACTGTGAGGAAATAAACTTCTCTTCGTTAAAACCATCCACTTGTGGTATTTCTGTTATAGCAGCACTAGATGACTAAGACACCACTACTACTCAAATAATTTCAGAACATAGAAAAGGCAGCGACACTTCCGAATTCATTCTATGAAGTCAGCATAACTCTGATACTAAAACCAGGCAAAGACACCACAAAAAAAGAAAATTACAGACGAGTATCTCTCATGAATATAGATGCAAAAATTGTCAACAAAATTCTAGCCAATAGAATTCAGCATCATATCAAAAAAATAATACACCATAACCAAGTAAGATTCATACTATGTATGCAAGGATGGTTCAACATTAGAAAATCAATCAAAGTAATTCACCACATAAATCAAAGGAAGGAAAAGAATCACATGATCATCTCAACTGATGCAGCAAAGGCATTCAACAAAGTCCAACACCCATTCCTGATAAAAACTCTCAATAAAAAAGGTATAGAAGGGGAATTTCTCAACATAATAAAGGGCATCTATGCACAACCAATGGCCAACATCATTCTTAATGGAGACAGGCTGAAAACAATCCCCTTGAGAATAGGAAAAAAACAAAGATGCCCTTTATTACCACTCCTATTTAACATTGTGCTGGAAGTCCTAGCTAGAGCAATAAGGCAAGAAAAAGAAATAAAGTGCATCGAAATTGGTAATGAAGAAGTAAAACTGTCCCTATTTGTGAATGATATGATACTATCCATCAAAAACCCAAAATAATCCACGAGAGAACTACTGGAACTAATAGAAAGATTCAGCAGAGTAGCAGGATACAAGATAAACAAAATTCAGTTGGATTCCTATACACCAATAAAGAACACAATGAACAGGAAAACAATACCATTTACAATAGCTTTTAAAAAAATAAAATACTTAAGAATAAATCTAATGAGTGATGTAAATGACCTACACAAAGAAAAGTACGTAACAATACTGTAAGAAACCAAAAGAGATCTACATAAATGGAAAAACATACCGTGCTCATGGATAGGTAGAATCAACATTGTGAAAATGACAATTCTACCCAGAGCAATTTACAGATACAATGCAATCCTGATCCGAATAACAATATTCTTTAAAAAGATGGAAAAACTAGAAGCGGGGCCAAGATGGCAGAGTAGTCAGACTCTTCCTGTGGTCCCTCTTACAACAAAGACCTGAAAAAACAAGTGAATCAATTGTATATGACAATCTAGGAGCCCTGAACATCAAAGGCAAAGTTGAGGAATTGGACTGAGTGGTGGGGGCAGAGAGAGACAGTTCAGAAGCAGCAAGGAGTTGCCAGACCTGACCCAGTGGAAGCCTGATCCTTTCAGGCCGGATCAGCTCCTGTGCACAGTGAGGCGAGGCGTGGCACGCTCGGGAGGCATTTTCCACATCGGGAGATGCCCAGAGGCAGAGAGTCCACTCAGCCATCCAGAACCAGTGAAAAGCAACACTCATGCAGCTAAAGATAAGTACTTGTGTCTGGCCTACCACGGGGATTAAAAAAAAAACAAAACACCCCATTTGGGAAAAACCTCTCTCCCATTTACCTCCCCCCTCCCAGCTCTGCACTGGGTCCCGGGCCAGCTTCAGTGATTGCCGAGTCCCCTGGGCCGGAAATAGGACCCATCATGCAACCTGAGCTATTCTCCTGGCCTTGGAGAGGGAACAAATCAACAAACAGGGAAAAAATAAGCTGCCGGCTCCCCTCAGCCAGGAACTCAGGGTTGGCACATGCATAAGGGGTCCATGGACTTTGAATGCTTTTCACACCTGCATAGACATGTGTGGGCCCATTTTAACAGTGTAGGCTCTCATTACCACAGTACAACAGGGTATATACCTGAAGTCTAACTTCAACTGTTTCAGCTATGAAGTGGCAGGTTTGTGACATTTGACACTGCTCTGCCCATTAAGCAGCTTCCTCACCTACCCACATCAGGGGCCTGAAGACTGGTGGCTCCATCCATGCCAGATAGCCACCCTTGACAGGGGTCCAAGAATAAGTGGCGCCAACCAGTCCTTACAGCCAACAGCACTGGGTACTCATAGTCCACCTGCAAAACCTACCTACCTACTCACTCTAGGAAAGAGGGACATGCTTTCCTTCCAGACACTCAGGGGCAGCTGTCAGCCCTTTGCCTTGCACAGCATGTGACCCCATACTGCAGCCAGATACCTGTGCCTACACGAATCCCCCATGCCTATCTAGGACTCTAGGTGAGAGCCTGCACCACAAACTTGGTGACCAACTACTTGGACACCTGAGCTGAATCCATGCAAGAAAAGTTAAGTGACTCCTGGGCTCACATACATACTAACAGACCTAACCACCTGGTGACAGGACGTTAGAGCTTGAAAGGCACCAATAATCAAACTAGCTCACACAAGCAGCCTATTTGGGCATATCAAAACAAAACAAAACAAGAAACTAGGACACAGTAAGCAAATATAATATAAATAAATTATAATAACTTATTGATGGCTCAGTGACAACAGTCAATATCAAATCACATAAAGAGGCAGACTATGATGACTTCAGCAAGCTCCGAAAATAAAGAATCAATAAATTTTCTGGAAGAAGAGAAGTTCTTGGAATTACAGGAGGCAGAATACAAAAGATTAATACACAGAACACTTCAAATATTAAGAAGGAAATCTTGCAAAACACAGAAAAACTAAAGAACAGACAAAGCAGTAGAGGAATTTAAGAAGGCTATTCAAGCGCATAACAACAATTTTCATAGGCTGCAAGAAGCCATAGAGAGATAGTAATCAGAAATCCAGAAGGCTAACAATAAAATTTCAGAACCAGACAACTCAAAAGGAAGTCATAGGAGCAGAATTGAGGCAGTAGAAGTCAGAATTAGTGTGATTGAAGATAAAGCACTTCACACCAACTTATTTGAGCAAAAATCAGATAAAAGGATTAAAAAAATGAAGAAACTCTAAGAAGTATGTGGGACTCTATCAAGGTAAAGAACCTACGAGTGATTGGAGTACAAGAATAGGGAAGGATAACAGAAAATATAGAGAAAATTGCTGAAGATTTGTTGACAGAAAACTTCCCTAATATCATGAAAGATGAGAGATATATCTATCCAAGATGCTCATCGAACCCCACATAAGGTAGATCCCAAAAGGAAGTCACCAAGACATATTATAATAAAACTTGCCAAAACCAAAGACAAAGACAGAATTTTAAGAGTGGCTAGGGATAAATGAAAAGTCATCTACAAAGGAGAGTCAATAAGACTAATCTCGGACTACTCAGCAGAAAACATGCAGGCAAGAAGGCAACGGGATGACATATATAAAGCCTTGAAGGAAAAAAAATTGCCAGCCAAGAATTATATATCCAGCAAAACTCTCTCTCAAATATGATGGCAAAATTAGGGCATTTCCAGATAAAGTTTAGGGAATTTGCAAAAACAAAATCAAAATCAGAAGAAATACTAAAGGGAGTCCTCCGGTTAGAAAATCAATAACATCAGATAACAATGCAAGACTAGAGCACAAGACAGAGCATCCAGATATCAACTTAGATAAGGAAGTCACAAAAATAAAACAAAGTTAAAACACTGAAAAGAGGGAAACAAAGATGTCATTATGTAAAAGATGACAACATTAAAGAACAAAAGGGGTACTAAAAAATGTAGACATAGATTCTTCATATGGAGAGGAAGTCAAGGCAATATAAAGAAATAAAAGAGTGGTTTAAACTTAGAAAAGCAAGGGTATATATTAAGGTAACCACAAAGGAAACTAACAATCCAACACATCAAAATAAAAACAAGAAATATATAAAGACTCAGCAAATACAAAATCAATAACAATGAAAAAGATGAAAGGAAAATACATAAAGAAAAATGACTTAGCACAGAAAATTAAATGGAACAAAGAAGCTGTCAGCAACACACCTATCAATAATTACGCAGAATGTAAATGGACTAAATGCACAATAAAGAGAAGAGAATGGCAGAATGGAAAAAACAAAACAAAACACAATCCGTCTGTATGCTGCCTACAAGAGACACACCTTAGACTTAAAAACATAAACAAACTAAAACTCAAAGGATGGAAAAAAATATATCAAGCAAACAACACTCAAAAAAGAGCAGGAGTGGCAATATTAATCTCGGAAAAAATAGACTGTAAAGTAAAATCCACCAAAAAGGATAAGGAAGGATACTACATAATGATTAAAGGATCAGCACACCAGAAGAACATAAGTATAATAAATATTTATGCACCAATGACAGGACTCCAAAATACATAAAAGAAAGTCTAACACCATTGAAAGGAGAGATAGACAGCTCCACAATAATAGTAGGAGATTTCAACACTCTACTTTCAGGGAAGGACAAAACATCCAAAAAGAAGCTCAAAAAAGACACTGAAGCTGTAAATGCTACAATCAAACAATTTGAGCTCATGGGCATATACTGAACACCCCACTCAACAGCAGACAAGTATACTTTCTTTTCCAATGCAGATGTTACATTCTCCAGAACAGACTACATATTAGTTCATAAGAAAACATCAAAATATTACGAAATATCTTTTCTGACCATAAAGCCATAAAAGCAAAAATCAGTAAAAGAAAAAAAAAAAAAAAAACAAACACATGGAAACTGAACAGCACCTTGCTCAAAAACTACTATGCTACAGAAGAAACTAAGAATGGAATAAAGAAATTCATAGAATCAAACGAGAATGAAAACACATCCTACCAGAATCTTTGGAAAACAGCAAAGACAGTGCTTAGAGGTCAGTGTATAGCAGTAAATGCACACATCCAAAAAGAAGAAAGGGCCATAATCAAAACATTAACCTTACAACTGGAACAAGTAGAAGAGAGCAGCAAAAGAAGCCCTTGGGTGCCAGAAGAAAGAAAATAATAAGAATTAGAGCAGAATTAAATGAAATAGAGAATAGAAAAAAAGTTGAAAGAGGTAACAAGACAAAAATCTGGTTCTCTAAAAAGATCAACAAAAGCAATAAACCATTGGCCAAGCTGACAAAAGAAAAACAGGAGCGGAAGCAAATAACCCTTATAAAAAATGAGATGGGTGGTACCACAACAGACCTAACTGAAATTAAAAGAATCATAACAGAATACTATGAAAAATTGTACTCTAACAAATCTGAAAACCTAGAGGAAATTGACAAATTTCTAGAAACTCACTACCTACCTAAACTAACACAATCGGAGGTAGAACAACAAAATAAATCTATAACAAAAGAAGAGATTAAAAAGGTAATTAAAAAACTCTCAACAAAAAAAAAGCCCTGACCCGGATGGTTTCACTGGAGAATTGTACCAAACTTTCAGAGAAGAGTTAACACCACTACTACTAAAAGGTATTTCAGAGCATAGAAAATGATGGAATACTCCTAAACTCATTCTATGAAGTCAGCAGAACCCTGATACCAAAACCAGGTAAAAACACCACAAAAAAAGAGAATTACAGACCAATATCCCTCATGAACATTGACACAAAAATCCTCAAGAAAATTCTAGCCGACAGAATTCAGCAACATATCAAAAAAATAATTCACCATGATCAAGTGAGATTTATACCAGATGTGCAGGGATGGTTCAATATTAGAAAAACAATCAATGTAATTCATCACATAAATAAAACAAAAGACAAGAATCACATGATCTTAGCAATCATTGCAGAAAAGGCATTTGACAAAGTCCGACAGCCATTCATGATAAAAACTCTCAGCAAAATAGGAATAGAAGAGAAATTCCTCAACATCACTAAGGGCATTTACACAAAGCCTACAGCCAACATCATTCTTAATGGAGAGACTTTGAAAGCATTCCCCTTGAGAATGGGAACCAGACAAGGATACCCTTCATCAGCACTCTTATTCAGCATTGTGCTGGAGCTCCTAGCCAGAGCAATTAGGATAGAAAAGAAATAAAAGGGCATCCAAATTGGTAGGGAAGAGGTCAACGTATCTCTATTTGCAGATGATATGATCTTATACACAGAAAACCCCAAAG
>NW_004443987.1:17416056-17431511 GCF_000243295.1 Trichechus manatus latirostris
AACAACAGATACATAGACCAATGGAACAGAATTGAGAATCCAGACGTAAATTCATCCACCTACGAGCAGCTGATATTTGACAAAGGCCCAAAGTCTGTTAATTGGGGAAAAGACAGTCTCTTTAACAAATAGTGCTGGCATAACTGGATATCCATCTGCAAAAACTGAAACAAGACCCATACGTCACACCATGCACAAAAACTAACTTAAAATGGATCAAAGACTTAAATATAAAATCTAAAATGATAAAGATCATGGAAGAAACAATATGGACGTCCCTAGGAGCCCTAATACACAGCACAAACAGAAGACGAACCATAAGTAACAATGCACAAACACCAGAAGAGAAACTAGATTACTGGGAGATCCTAAAAATCAAACATTTATGCTCATCAAAAGATTTCACCAAAAGAGTCAAAAGACAACCCACAGACTGGGAAAAAAATTTGTCTACCACAACTCCAATCAGTGTCTAATCTCTAAAATCTACAAGATACTGCAAAATCTCAACAACAAAAAGATAAATAACCCAATTAAAAAATAGGCAAAGGATATGAACAGGCACTTCACCAAAGAAGACATTCAGGTGGCTAACAGACACATGAAGAAATGCTCACAATCATTAGCCATTAGAGAAATGCAAATCAAAACTACAGTGAGATACTATCTCACCCAAACAAGGCTAGCATGAATACAAAAAACACAATAATAAATGTTGGAGAGGTTGTAGAGAGACTTATACACTGTTGGTGGGAATGTAAAATGGTACAACCACTTTGGAAATCAATTTGGCATTCCCTTAAAAAGGTAGAAATAGAAGTACTATACGATCCAGCAATCCCACTACTTGGAAAGTATACTAGAGAAATAAGAGCCATCACACGAATAGATATATGCACACCCATGTTCATTGCAGCATTGTTCACGATAGCAAAAAGGTGGAGCCAACCCCGGTGCCCATCACTGAACAAATACATCAACAAATTATGGTATATTCTCACAATGGAATACTATGCAATGATAAAGAACAATGCCGAATCCGTGAAACATCTTATGATATGGAGGAACCTGGAAGGTATTACACTGAGTAAATTCAGTCAGTCACAAAAGGAAATATTGTACAAGACCACTATTATAAGAACCGATGAAAAGGTTTAAACACAGAAGACAACATTCTCTGATGGTTACGAGGGTGGGGAGGGAGGGAGAGGGGTACTCACTAAGTAGAAAGTAGACAAGAATTATCTTAGGTGAAGGGAAGGACAGTACACGCTACAGGGAAGTCAGCACTGGACTGTACCAAAGTTAAGAAGTTTCCTGAATACAATCAAACACTTCGAGGAACAGAGTAGCAGGGGTGGGGTCTGGGTACCATGGTTTCAGTGGACGTCTAGGTCAATTGGTATCACAAATTTTTTTAAGAAAATGTTCTGCATCCCACTTTGGTGAGTGGCATCTAGGTCTTAAAATCTAGCGAGTGGCCATCTAAGATGCATTAATTGGTCCCAACCCACCTGGAGCAAAGGAGAATGAAGAACACCATGGACACAAGGAAAGTATTAGCCCAAAAGACCGAAAGGGCCACATAAATGAGAGACTTCATCAGTCTGAGACCAGAAGAATTAGATGCTGTCCGGCGATCACAATGACCACCCTGACAGGGAACACAACAGAAAGTCCCTGATGGAGCAGTAGAAAAGTGGGGTGCAGAACTCAAATTCTAGTAAAAAGACCAGACTTAATGGTTTGATTGAGACTCAAGGGACCCTGGAAGACATGGCCCCCAGGCTCTCTGTTAGCCCAAAACTAAAATCATTCCCGAGGCCAACTCTTCAGAGAAAGATTAGACTGGACTATGGGACATAAAATGATATTCATGAAGAGTGTGCTTCTTAGCTCAAGTAGATACATGAGACTAAATGGGGAGCTCCTGTCCAGAGGCAAGATGAGAAGGCAAAGAGGGTCAGTAGCTGGTTGAATGGACACGGGAAATCCGGCGTAGAAAGAAAGAGTGTGCTGTCACAGTATAGGGAGAGCAAGTAGGGTCACATAACAATGTATGTATAAATTTTTGTATGAGAGACTAACTTGAATCGTAAACTTTCGCTTAAAGCATAACAATAAAAAAAAATGGAAAAACTAATCATAAACTTCATATGGAAAGGGAAGAAGCCCCAGATAAGTAAAGCACTATTGAAGAAGAAGAATAAAGTAGGAGGACTCGAACTATCTGACTTCAGAAACTACTATACAGCTACGGTAGTCAAAACAGCCTGGTACCGGTACAATGACAGTTACGTTGATCAATGGAACAGAATTGAGAACTCAGGTGTAAATCCATCCACCTATAGTCACCTGAACTTCGACAAGGACCCAAAGTCCATCAAATGGGGAATAGATCGTCTTTTTAACACACGGTGCTGGCAAAACTGGATGTCCATCTGCAAAAAAGTGAAACGGCACCCATACATCACACCATAAAAACTAAATTCATAATTTAAATTCATAAACAAAAACTAATTCAAAATTGACCAAAGATGTAAATATAAAGCCAAAAACTATACAGTTCAAAGAAGAAAAAATATGATCAACGCTAGAGGCCCTAATACCTGGCATTAACAGGATACAAACTATAACCAACAACACAAAAACTACAGAAGATAATCTAGATAACTGGGATCTTCTAAAAATTAAACACTTATGATCATCAAAAGAATTCACCAAAAGAGAAAAAAGAGAACCTACAGACTGGGAAAAAAATTGTTGGACATTACAAGTCAGACAAAGGTCTAATCTCTAAAATCCACAAGAAAATCCAACACCTCTACAACAAAAAGACAAATAATCCAATTAAAAAATGAGCAAAGGAAATGAACAGACATTTCACCAAAGAAGATATTCAAGCGGCCAACAGACACATGAGGAAATGCTCACGTTCACTAGCCATTAGAGAAATGCAAATTAAAACCACAATAAGATACCATCTCACCCCGGCATTACTGGCACGAATCAAAAACACTGGAAATAACAAATGTTGGAGAGGCTGCAAGGAGATCCAAACTCTTATGCACTGCTGTTGGGAATGCAAAATGATACAACCATTTTGGAAAATGATATGGTGTTTCCTTAAAAGCTAGAAATAGAAATACTATATGATCCAGTAATCCCAGTGCTAGGAATATATCCTAGAGAAATAAGAGCTGTCACACGAATAGACATATGCACACCCATGTTCATTGCAACATTGTCCACAATAGCAAAAAGGTGGAAACGATCTAGATGCCCATCAACAGATGAATGGATAAACAAAAACATACACATAATGGAGTATTAAGCAACAATTAAGAACAACGATGAATCTGTGAAACATCTCATAACACATGAATCTGGAGGACATTATGTTGAGTGAAATAAGTCAATCACAAAAGGAAAAATATTGTATGAGACCACTACTGTAAAAACTTATGAAAAGGTTTACATACAAAAAGAAACAATCTTTGATGGTTACAGGGATGGGAGGTGTGGGGAAAGGGGGGATACTATATAGACATTAGATAAGTGGTAACTTTGGTGAAGGTTAAGATAGTACACAAAACTGGGGAAGCCAGCACAACTCGTAGAAGGCAAGGTAATGGAGGCTCCGTAGACACATCCAAACTCCCTGAGGGACTGAATTGCTGGGCAGAGGGCTCTGGGGACCGTGGTCTCGGGGAACATCTAGCTCAATTGGCATAACACAGTTTATAAAGACAATGTTCTACATTCTACCTTGGTGAGTAGTGTCTGGGGTCTTAAAAGCCTGTGAGCAGCCATCTAAGATACTCCACTGGTCTCATCCCTTTGGGAGCAAAGGAGAATGAAGAGAACAGGATCCAAGGAAGAGATTAGTCCAAAGGACTAATGGACCACAGCTACCAAGACCTCCACCAGACTGAGTCCAGTACAGCTAGATGGTGCCCGGCTACCACCACTGACTGCTCTGATCGGGATCACAACAGAGGATTCTGGACAGAGCTGGAGAAAGGTGTAGAACGTAATTCTAACTCACAAAAAAAAACAAGATTTACTGGCCTAAAGGAGACTGGAGAAACCCCGAGAGTATGGCCCCCAGACACCCTTTTATCTCAGTGGTGAAGTTACCTCCGAGGTTCACCGTTCAGCCTGGGAGTGTGCAGCCCCATAAAACCAAATGGGACTAATGAGGTACAGTAGTCCAGTGACAAGGGCCAGAAGGCAGAAGGGGACAAGGAAGCTGGTGATAGGGAACCCAAGGTTGAGTAAGGATATTGTTGATGTGTTGTGAGATTGTTAACCACTGTCATAGGGCAACATGTGTAGTAACTGTTAAATGAGAAACTATTTTGTTCTGTAAGCCTTCATCTTAAGTGAGAATAACAGCACAATTGGAAGAGCGTAGTCAATGTCACTGAACTGTGCATGTAGTAATTTTTGAAATGGTATATCTTTGGCTACGTGTATTTTCACCAAAAAAAAAAAAAAAAGGTTGAGAAGTTAGAGGGTTGACATGTTGTGGGGTTGTTAACCAATGCCATAAA
The DNA here is from genome assembly GCF_000243295.1 of Trichechus manatus latirostris. NCBI lineage: Eukaryota > Metazoa > Chordata > Mammalia > Sirenia > Trichechidae > Trichechus > Trichechus manatus. The sequence continues at coordinate 17,420,613 of NW_004443987.1, forward strand.
ACAATATGTGTACTACTGTTTCATGAGAAACTATTTGTTTTGTAAGCCTTCACCTGAAGTACAATAAAAAAAAAAAAATAGGTGAATACAGAAAATTGCACTCAGCTTGTCATGGTTTGAATTATGTCCCCCCAAAAGTGTGTGTATCAATTTGGCAAGGCCATGATTCCTGGTACTGTGTAATTTTCCTGTATGTTGTAAACCTGCCTCTATGATGTTAATGAGGGAGGATGGGTGGCAGTTGTGTTAGTAAGGCAGGACCTGATCTACAAGACTGGATTGTGTCCTGAGGCAATCTCCTGAGATATAAAAGACAGAAGTGAGCAGTGAGACAGGGGGACCTCATACCATCAAGAAAGCAGTGCCGGGAGCAGAGCGCGTCCTTTGGACTGGGGTCCCTGCGCCAAGAAGCTCCTAGTCTGGGGGAACACTGATGAAAAGGCTGACAGAGAGAAAGCCTTCCCCTGGAGCTGACACCCTGAATTTGGACTTTTAGTCTACTTTACTGTAAGGAAATAAACTTCTCTTCGTTAAAACCATCCATGTGTGGTATTTCTGTTATGGCAGCACTAGATGAGTAAAACACAGCTCAATCAAGCTATGTAGGAATACACAAAATGCACACACACACCTCAAACATTTACCAACAATTGTTCACCATATGTGTTATCCTACAAGGTTGTATTTTGCTATACTTTTGCACATGTGAACTTTTCTATATATTACAACAACAAAACACACAACATTTCAACATTGCAAACATGCCTAAGCATCTTTGTTCAAAAATGACAGTGTATGCAAAAGAAAAGTTTCAAGTATTGAGGAGAAACTTGAAATAAAGTGTTTTGAAAGAAATGAGAAAACATTTGATATCTCCCAAGCAACAGATATAAAGGAGTCCACATGGCAAACCATCATAGACAACGCCACAGAAATAAAATCAAGTCTATAAGTGGAACAACTTCAAATACTACAAAGACAGTAAGAACGAGGCCCAAAGAAACAGAAAAAATGAAAATATTCTCAAGCAAGTAGATTGGAGACCAAGCAGTGGAAAAAATTGGGAACAACCTTTCTTACAATCAAAGACAAAGTACTATCTATCCACAAAAGCACTAAATAGAAATCATCACATCCTGCAGAAGAGGCTCCTTTTAGTGCTAGTAGTTGCTGGTTTGGTGTTTTCAATGCTATAATTTCCAAAAACTTCAGCTGGCACGTGAAGCCGTGAATGCAGGTGAGCAAGCCACAAAAGAATTTCCAGTAGTGATATAGATGTTAATTGAAGAAAAAAGTTACATAGATTTTCGAATCTGATGAAACAGGTAACTATTATAAATGCATGCCTCGAAGGATCTATATCTCTAAGGTAGAACACCATATCTCAGGAGTTAAGACTGCAAATGATTGCAAATCTTTATAACCCTTTTTCCACTAATTCACAATAACTCAATTTGCATAGTACAGAACACGTAAGTAATGTTACAGACAAACTGCTGACTGCATTTATAGTGGTATTGCAGTGGTCATATTTTAGTGCCTCTTCTAGATTTAGTGCCACTGGCAATGCCTGGTTGATTCCTCTTGCTCCATCCAGCTCTGGGGTGGAATACAAAAGGTTTGAAGATAGTAAATACCTAGCTGTTTCTTATTTTCATTCTTCTATGTATGTTATAACTAAGCATAGAAATATGTATGGAGGTTTTGTCAAAGTGACTTTGGGGGTGGATGTGGGAGAGAAGGTACATGTTGCATAGTTTATAGTACCGCTTCATTCTCCTTGCTATAGGAAGATTCTTTTCTAACATGCTTCCTAACGTCAGGAGTGGGTCTAGGTATAGCATAAACTAATCATTGAAAATGTTTAATCCCTGAAAATTGAGATGTGTTTATTGACATTAAGAATGCAATAGCATTCCATTTTGAAGGTACAAAATTAGGATATGCATCCATGAAGATAAGAAATGTACTGGTGTCATGTCATCAAATATATAGTGATAAACAAATTGTTGTTTTTCAGAGAGAGGCCTTCGTAAAATGAAATCTTTATCTAAAGTTGAAATAAATGCCCTCAAATATGTGGATGCAGGAAAGATTGGATTTGGAAAAAACAAAATGAAACAGCTTATTCTGATAATCAAAGGAAGAGTCATCAGACACTACAGTAAGAAATATAAGAGCCTACCTATTTAGAACCCACTGCCAGACAACTTTCAAGGAAAGCAAAGGGAAATAAATTGTTCTGTAGAGGTCAGAACCAAGGTAAACCTTTCCCAGGTTAGTCAAATTTCTCAACAGCTTTATGGAACATAAAAAGTAATTCCAGTTTTGACTCATGAACTTGAAATTTCAAAGTGATCCATGTTAAATTTCTTGTATACCAAAGCCATCCATGTATTTTGGTCTTCATTCGTTTCATAGAAAACACCAAACATCATTTCTGGCCAAGGCCTATTCATACCACACCAATTGTTCCCACTTGACTCTTGTGGACATTGAAGTTCATACCCTAATCTATATTACTGGATAGGAAAATTCTGGCCTATTGCTTCCCAGAAAGCTAAGACACTTGTGGAAGGGTCCTCCATCCCTATCCCAAAGAAGGTTGGGCACACTTCTCTATAGCAGTCAATGTTTGTAACCACCTAGAGACTGCAGCATCTGGGATCAGTTATAATTAGCCTTGCTGGCTCCCCCAGAGGTAGAACCAAAAGCTTTCCTATCTAGTCACTTACATGAGCACTTGAATCTAGAGCAAGATTTTGATTTTCCCCTAACTCTCCACCACTATTCATGAGGAGGCTTCACATATAAGATAATCTTAATTATTTAAAAGTATACAAACAGAAATCTCTTAAAATCAGGGATCAAGTCTTTGAAGGATGAATTATTTTTTTTGAATTTTTTGGTGATGCCATGGTTTTTCACTAATGGAATGGATGGTGAATCATTGTTTGTTGGTAGTTTTTTTTTTATTATTTGAAAAAATGGGGTGCCAATTGCAAGCAGGCCATATTGGTGCCATGTTCCATGAAGTACATTACAAATGTGGTACTTCTGGGTCCCACGGCCAAGGAAGTGCATTACAAACTATTTCTAGGAAGGCGAGCATTTTCTGAAAGATGTCATTAGGGAAGTGACTAATGCAAGCAGGCCATATCGGTCCCATGTTCCATGAAGCACATCACACATGCAGTACATATTGATCTTATGGCCTGGAAAGTGCATCACAAACTGTTTTCACTCCCAAAATAACTCATTTACTTGAATATTTCCAAATGCCAGTAACATACCTTCCCAATAACACAAAGGAAATAGTAAACATATTTGCAAGTCTTATCTCACTGTACAGAAGCCAAAAGACACAAAAATTTTATACAATCACTCCTGTGGGAAGCAGCCCCTCACACGATTGGCTCTCAACACTCAAATGTGGCACAGAGCAACTCCTTCTTTTTTAGGCAGTTGCAATAGTATCCGCCACGAGGCCAGAACATACTAAAGTAGCTCAAACGCCTGCCAATAAACTTCCGGGGGTGGAAAATGCAGCAGGAACATATATGTGCTAGCGCCCTTGAAAGAGTTTTTAATAGCCAAAAATAAAATCAGGAGACAAGACTGGATCTGCTTTTATCAAAAGTAAAGTAACGTTCTATAGTGGCACTATGCATCTTGATGTTGTAACTCAGAGAGTATTTTCTGAATCATGTCAGCTAACCAACAGAGTTGGATTATCCTTTAAATAAACCTGTTAACATTCTCCTGGATGATCAGGACAATATTTGTTTAATGGTATATAATCCCATTCAGAATAAGCCAGAAAGTTTTTCTGTTTTCCTTCCTTTGCTGTCCTCAGATCTGCTTGCTACTTTTCATGTCATGCTGCAGAATAACGCATTTTTTCAAACTGATGTGTGTTACCTTTTTAGAAAGAATGCTTCTTTGGATTTTGTTTTATCTCTTCATTCTTTGGATTTTGTTTTATCTTTAAATATTATCTCCTAAATTTCTCACATCTGACCTGAGAACAGATAAATGCAACTAAATACTACATATTTCAATTCTTAAACATTTTGTGCTTGTTAAATTTAGGAACACATGGAAAAAGAATAGGGAGGATAACATATCTTCTCTTCTTCCAGTATCTTCTGAAATGTGTCCTGCATATGGAGAAAAAATACACAGAATAAGCAGTGGAGCTGATAATGTTACTAAGAGGCTAAAAACAAGATTTGTTAAAGATGAGCTATCATGGAGAAAATCTGCTAGCAGAAAATTGAAAGTTGACTGTAGATATAAACCTCGTTGCTAGTCTACCTTGAGAAAAATATCTCTGAAAAATTGGATGTTGCATGAAGTAGTTGATGCAAAAAAAGACAATAAAAATGAGACTTCAGAACTTACAAATGCTTTTATATAGTTGTATACACTGGGAGAACTGTCTGTAATACCTGTGACTTGATCAAATCTTAAAAGGCACTCTGGCTGCCTTTGAATGTTCACAGCACTATATTAGTGTTACCACTGAGGAAAATGGGATTCTTGAAGATCAGCACTGTTAAATCAATATAAAACTTCTTTTTTATATATATGGGATAAACTTGAAGAAAAATAATGGTGTCAAGCAAATTATCTATTTCCATTAATAAACCATAAATAATAGGACAAGATAAAGGAATACATGTGAATTGGTGAATCATGGAAAAGAAAGTAAAATCCACTGGATTTTTCAGAAGTTATTAGGACTTAATCTAAACCATTCCAAAGAGTCATCCCATTCATCAGATTTTTCAGGAAAATGATTTTTAACACTCAGGGCCTGTCTTCCTGCAAGACCAGATTGACAAATTCAAGAAAAATTGCATTGCTAAATAATCATTTCATTTTAAAAATGTCAAAAGAGTATCACCCATGATGTTTTGAACTAGAGTTAGAAACTAGAAATTAGAATTAGAAATATTATCACACAATATTTATGATCATCAGGAAAAATGTAATTAATAAATTTATTTTTAAGATTTGGTCTTAATAGATTGTGTGTAGCTCTTGTTTTAAATGTAACCCCAGATATCCAGAAGAATTATATGATCCAATATGCAATATTGATTTTCTTAAATGGGTCTTGACTAATTGATTTTACTACTTGCTTTAAAGTTAGGTAACGTGTACATTTAGTGAACAAATATCAATTTGAATATTTATTTCATGTTTGCTAGATATAAAGGGATATAGGAATGTAAGATATTGTCTCTGTAGTAAAAAAAATTAGTTATTAGGGTAGGTAGATATATAAACCAAAAACCACTATTCAGTGTTGTAAAAACAATGATAGTGAATGCAAAGAAGCTGTGAAATACACAAGAGGTGCATTTAATTAAGAGGAATGTGGGGAGATAAGAGAAGCTGCAATCTAGCGAAATTTTAGAAGACAAGTAGGTGTTGCTGAAGGGTCTGGTGGACCATGTTAAGTACCTTGAACTTTATAACCACAGAGTTCTGAGTCCACATTGAAAGATAAGCAGCAGAGTGACAATATCAGTTTTACATTTTATAAAAGTAGCTCTGGTAACTAATACAAGGCGGGGTAAGGTGGGGTGTGGTGGGATGATGTAGGATAGGTAGCCTGGGCAAGACTGAAGATTAAAACATGTTAGTAGTCTGTTGCAGTACCCAGGTAAGATGTAATCACAGCCCAAATATGATAGTAACAGTAGGAATGGTAAGAAGGTATCAAATTTAATAGATATTTGTAAAAACGGCCTGAGGACAGTGTCTGACCTCCTCCAACCCCACAAGGGGGAAGGAGAACCAAGATCAATAGTGCAAGGCTGACTTCCATGAGGTGGAGGCCAGACAAGCCTCTTCTCTCCGCCATCTTTACTAATTCTGACACCAACCATCCCTTGCACAGCACTCTGTACTTCTCTGCTGGGTTCGATAATTCATTGCAATGGTCATACAGAACTTGCAGACCATACTCACAATTACGGGGTATATTAGGGAAGTAACAGTTGCAATTCAGGCTCAGGAACACTCAGGATGTAGTTCTTCCATCAGGATAGCCTCTTCCCAGCCGTGCTTGCAGGAACTCCTCTCCCTGGCCCTCAGTCTATGCCCAAAGGCATGGAGCTTTCTCTCTCTGTTGGCCAGGAAGCCCACCACGCCCTTCTCCTCCTGCTGGTCTCTCCTTCCTTGGTGGTGGGCTCCTCCTCTCTACTTTGGAATTGGCTCTCTTTTAAGTCAAAACTGACCAATACCGTTGGTGGGCTATGATTACCTTATCACACAGTCCCACCCAATCACATGGGTGGGAGTTACAAGACCATAGCTAGAAAGGCCACACACAAAAGTAATTAATTGTACCGCAATATTGTTAGGAAGTAAAACTGGAGATATTTAGCTGTAGTACCACCAGTGTTTCCAGTTGAGGGATTTTTCTTCAGGAGTACTCTGCAGTCCAGGTACAAGAGCAGAATAGGCAGATGGTTGAGTTGACCTAGTGCTAGAATTTGTAAGGTAGTGAGTATAATTGACAAGATAGCAGGCCATCTGAAGGTGTTGGTGAGAAAGTAAGTGATGATTTAAAGTGAACTTTAAATTGTCTAGTATAGCCATTCACCCACTGAAGGACATTTGGTTATTTCCAGTTTTTGGAGAGGGAAGTTTTTTGGGTGATGAAACTATTCTATATTCTGATTGTGGTGGTGGTTACACAAAATTATAAAGGTATTAAAACTCAAAGACCTATACACCAAAAAAAAAAAGGTGAATTTTACCGTATAAATATTTTAAACAAATAAATGCACAGTAGTTCAGTAAGAAAGGAGCCCTAGTGGCACAATTATTAAGTGCTCGGCTACAAACTGAGAGATTTGCCATTTGAACTCACCCAGCAGCTCTGGGGGAGAAAAGGTCTGGTGATCTGCTTCTGTAAAGATAGTTGTTATTGTGTGCTGTCAAGTCGATTGCAACTCCTCATAGTGATCCTCTAGGACAGAGTAGAACTGCCCCATGGGGTTTCTGAGGCTGTAATGGTTAAAGTGCTCAGCTGCTAACCAAAAAGGTCAGAGGTTCTAGGACAGAGTAGAACTGCCCCATGGGGTTTCTGAGGCTGTAATGGTTAAAGTGCTCAGCTGCTAACCAAAAAGGTCAGAGGTTCAAACCAACCAGCTGCTCCATGGGAGGAAAGACCTGGCAACCTGCTCCCTTAAAGATTACAGCCTAGAAAACACTATGGGGCAGTTCTACTCTGCCCTAGAGGATCGCTATGAGTCACAATTGACTCAACAGCGCCTAACAACAGTTCAGTAAGTGAGCTATTGATAAGATGATTCAGATATAAAGACAAATCTTGAAGGTCAATTTATGCTTTATATACTAGGAAATAATAATAATGTAAAATTTTTTATTGTTCAGATGGCTGGTGTTTCTGTTTTTATTCACTTATTTATCACCACAAATAAATGCAACTTTTACTTGTAGGTGATCTTGTTCATCTAACTCCAGTTGATCCAAGCTTTTGGCTTACGCACGTCATTTTCTTATCCTCTCTCATAGGGTATGAATCTGCAAATCTTCCATCAGCATATTTAGTTGAACACTCTCTCCCTCTACAAATACAGGGTTTTGAGAGAGCAATACTAATTTCTTTAATACCTAGATAATGCTAAGTAATAATCAATCCAAATATAAAAGGTGTCACAAGATTTAAGAAATACATATATTCCTCAAAAGGAAATGTAAAGTTTCATGTGTATAGTCTAATTTTCTAACTAGTTTACATTATAAAATTTGAGATACAGATCCCAGGTGGGGGTAAGATGGTGGAGTAATCAGATGTTTCCGGTGGGCACTCTTACAACAAAGACCCAAAAAAACAAGTGATTCCATCACATATGGCAATCTGGGAGCCCTGAACATCAAAGGCAGAGTTGAGGAACCAGACTGAGTGGCATGAGGAGGGAGAGACGGTTCAGAAGCAGCAAGAATTTGCCACACCTGACATGGTGAGAGCCTGAGCCCTTCAGGCCTGATCAGCTTGGGGGTGAGTGGTGAGGCAGGCAAGCAGCCGTGCTCGGGAGGCACGTTTTCCACACCAGGAAAGACCCACCACCAGAGACTCTACACAGCCACCCAGAACCAGTGAGAAGCAGCCCTCCATGAAAGATAAGTACTTGTGTACAGCTTACCGCGTGAATCAAAAACACCCCACTTAGGGAAAAACCTCCCTGCTCCCTGCTCTGCACTGGGTCCCAGACTGGCTTCAGCAATTGTCGAGTACCCTGGGCCAGAAGTAGGATCTGTCACATGCCCGGAGCCATACTCCCAGCTTTAGAGAGTGAACAAACTAACAAACAAGAGAAAAAATAAACTGCCGGCTCCCCTAAGCCAGAAACCCAGGGTGGGCACAGCTCCTTTGCTTAGGCCCAGGCATAAGGGATCCACGGACTTTGAGTGCCTTTCCCCTCGCATAGACTTGTGTGGGCCCATCTCAACAGCATAGGCCCTCATTACCACAGTACAACAGGGTATATACAGGAAGTCTAACTTCAACTGTTTCAGCTATGAAGTGGCAGGTTCTTGATATTTGATACTGCTCTGCCCATTAAGCAGGGTCTTCACCTACCCGCATCAGGGGCCTGAGGACTGGTGGCTCCACCCACACCACCTAGCCACCTGTGATAGGGGCCCATGAATAAGAAGTGCCCCCCAGTCCTTACAGCCAACAGCATTAGGTGCTCATAGTCCGGCTGAAAAACCCACCCACATACACGCTCTAGGGAACAGGCACACGCCTTCCTCCTGGACACTCAGAGGCGGCAGTCACCCCCTGCCTTGCTCAGAGTGTGTCCTGTGCTGCAGCCAGATGCCTGTGCCTACACCAATCACCCAAGCCTGTCTAGGACTGTGAGAGCCTACACCACACACTTGGTGGCTATCTACCTGGGCACCTGAGCTGATCCATACAGGAGGAGTGGGTGGACTCCTGAACTCACATACCTAGTAACAGATCTAACTACCTGGTGGCAGGACATTAGAGCTTCAAATGTGCCAACAATCAAACTAGCTCATATGAGCAGCCTACTTGGGCATATCAAAACAAAACAAGAAGCTAGTACACAGTAAGCAAACATAAAATAAATAAATATACTGATGGCTTGAAGACAACAGTCAATATCAAATCACATAAAGAGGCAATCCATGATGGCTTCAGCAAGTTCCCAAAATAAAGAATAAACAAATTTTCCAGAGGAGGAAAATTTCTCAGAATTACCGGAGGCAGAATACAAAAGATTAATATACAGAACACTTCAAGAAATTAGGAATGAAATTAAGCAAAATGCAGAACACGCAATAGAGGAAATTAAAAAGATTAGAGAAGAGTATAATGAAAAATTTAATAGGCTTCAAGAATCCATAGAGAGACAGCAATCAGAAACCAGAAGATTAACAATAAAATGTCAAAATGTGAAAACTCAATAGAAAGTCATAGGAGCAGAATTGAAGCAATGGAAGTCAGAATTAGTGACATTGAAGATAAAGCATTTGACACCAACTTATTTGAAGAAAAATCAGATAAAAGCATCTAAAAAAAATTAAGAAACCCTAAGAATTATGTGGGTCTCTATCAAGAAGAATAACCTATGAGTGATTGGAGTACCAGAACAGGGGGGATAACAGAAAATACAGAGAGAATTGTTGAGGATTTGTTGGCAGAAAACTTCCCTGATATCATGAAAGTTGAGAAGATATCTATCCAAGATGTTCATCTAACACCACATAAGGTAGATTCCAAAAGAAAGAAAGTCACCAAGATATATTAGAATCAAACTTGCCAAAACCAAAGATAAAGAGAGAATTTTAAGAGCAGCTAGGGGTTAACAAAAAGTCATCTACAAAGGAGAGTCAATAAGAATAAGCTCAGACGACTCAGCAGAAACCACGCAGGCAAAAACGCAATGGGATGACATATATAAAGCCTTGAAGGAAAAAAACTGTCAGCCAAGAATTATATATCCAGCAAAACTGTCTCTCAATTGTAATGGAGAAATTAGGGCATTTTCAGATAAACCAAAGTTTAGGGAATTTGCAAAATCCAAACCAAAATTACAAGAAATACTAAAAGGACTCCTCCAGTTATAAAATCAGTAACAACAGATAACAACCCAAGACAAGAACACAGGACAGAGCAGCCAGATATCAACCCAGATAGGGAAGTCACAAAAGGAAATCAAAGCTAAAACACTGAAAATAGGGAAACAGATGTCGGTATGTAAAAGACGACAACATTAAAACAAAAAACAGGGACTTAAAAATGCAGACATAGATTTTGCATATGGAGAAGAAGTCAAGGCGATATAAAGAAATAAAAGACTGGTATGAACTTACAGAAATAGGGGTAAATATTAACATAACGACAAAGGAAACTAACAATCCTACACATCAAAATAAAAAACTAGAAAAATACAACGACTTAGCAAACACAAAAGCAACAACAATAAAAAAGATGAAAACAAAATACATAAAGAAAAATGACTCAGCACAGAAAATTAAGTGGAACAAAGAAACTGTGAACAACACACAAAAAAAGACATTAAAATGACAGCACTAAACTCATGCCTATCAATAATTATGCTGAATGTAAATGGACTAAATGCACCAGTAAAGAGGCAGAAAGTAGCAGATTGGATAAAAAAGCAAGATCTGTCTATATGCTACCTATAAGAGACACGCCTTAGACTTAAAGACACAAACAAACTAAAACTCAAAAGATGGAAAAAAAAAATCAAGCAAACAGCACTCAAAAAAAGAGCACGAGTGGCAATATTAATCTCTGACAAAATAGACTTTAAAGTAAAATCCACCACAAAGGATAAGGAAGGACACTATATAATGATT
>NW_004443987.1:17433218-17434325 GCF_000243295.1 Trichechus manatus latirostris
AGTGGGATTTATACCAGGTATGCAGGGATGGTTCAACATTAGAAAAACAATCAATGTAATCCATCACATAAATAAAACAAAAGACAAGAATCACTTGATCTTAGCAATCATTGCAGAAAAGGCATTTGACAATGTCCAACACCCATTCATGATAAAAATTCTCTACAAAATAGGAATAGAAGGGAAATTCCTCAATATAACTAAGGGCATTTATACAAAGCCAACAGCCAGCATCATCCTAAATGGAAAGACTTTGAAAGCATTCCCATTGAGAACGGGAACCAGACAAGGATGCCCTTTATCACCAGTCTTATTCAACGTTGTGCTGGAGATTCTAGTCAGAGCAATTAGGCTAGAAAAAGAAATAAAGGGCGTCCAAATTGGTAGGGAAAAAGTCAACGTATCTCCATTTGCAGATGGTATGATCTTATACACAGAAAAGAATGCACAAGAAAACTACAGTAACTAATAGAAGATTTCAGCAAAGTTTCAGTATACAAGATAAACATACAAAAATCAGTTGGATTCCTCTACATCAAAGAGAACCTCGAATAGCAAATCACCAAGTCAATACCATTTACTATAGCCCCCAAGAAGATAAAATACTTAGGAATAAATATAACCAGAGATGTAAAAGATCTATACAAGGAAAACTACAAGACACTACTGCAAGAAACCAAAAGAGACCCGCATAAGTGGTAAAACATACCTTGCCCGTGGATAGGAAGATTCAACATTGTGAAATTGTCAGTTCTACCCAAAGCGATCTACAAATGCAATGCAATCACGATCCAAATTCCACTGGCATTTTTTAATGAGATGGAGAAACAAATCACCAACTTCATATGGAAAAGGAAGAGGCCCCAAGTAAGTAAAGCATTACTGAAGAAGAAGAACAAAGTGGGAGGTCACACTATGTGATTTTAGAACCTATTATACCTCCACGGTAGTCAAGAGAGCCTGGTACTGGTACAACAACAGATACATAGACCAATGGAACAGAATTGAGAATCCAGACATAAATTCATCCACCTATGAGCAGCTGATATTTGGCAAAGGCCCAAAGTCCATTAAATGGGGAAAAGACGGTCTCTTTAACAAATGGTG
>NW_004443987.1:17436018-17452190 GCF_000243295.1 Trichechus manatus latirostris
CCGAGGCCAACTCTTCAGACAGGGATTGGACTGGACTGTGGGACATAAAGTGATACTCGTGAGGAGTGTGCCTCTTAGCTCAGGTAGATACAAGAGACTAAACTGGCAGCTTCTGTCTGGACGTGTGATGGGAAGACAGAGAGGGTTAGGAGCTGGCTGACTGGACAGGGGGAATCAGGGGTGGAGAAGAGGAGTGTGCTGTCAGAGTATGAGAAGAGCCATTAGAGTCACATAATAATGTATGTATAAATTTTTGTATGGGGAAAAATTAAAAAAAATTTGAGATAGACCTGTATAGTACTATTTACTCTATTAGTGATCTGAAAATGCATCTGGACTCTTTGGCATATTCATTCATTGTTAGTGTTGCAGTCTTTTCACTACTCTACTGAACAGGATCTGAAGCACTGAAGTATGTAGTATTATACAGTGTCTCAAGCCTACAAAAGAATTTTAGTGCTCCCATGTCAACTATTTTTTATCCAAGTTTGCATTGAACTTGGTCAAATAAACATTGGTAAGATAGAAATTATGACAGAAAAAGAATTGTTTTCTGGGAGAATATGGCTAAACACCATTTTAGAAACATTTCCTTAGAATTACACAAGCTGGAATGGCACTCTATAACTTAATTCTTAACAGATGTTAAGGTGATACTATATGCTGATTAAGTTAAATGTTCAAATCAAATAAAGTATGTCTGTTTATACGTATGCTAATTTTTAACAAATGTTAAACAATCGATGCTGTATACTAATTAACTTAAACGTTCAAATCAAATAAAGTATGTCTGTTTATATGTATATCCCTCTACACTTTGAAATAAATTATTTTTCTTTCATATGTTTACACCAGTACACAATTCCCTCTTCTCCAGGGTCTGTCATTTCCCAGTCAACATCACTAGGGAAATACTAGGAAGAAGAAAAGAGAAACATAGCACATTTCTTAGTTATTTCATAGTACCATATAGCTAATTGGCATGATACCGAGCCAAGTCTCCAACTCCAAATGGGTTAAAGGAGTAGGGCCAACAGTGCAGATTCATTATAAAGCATGTCAGGCAATTTCTTCTCCAACTCCCTTTCTTAATCATTCAATATGAGATTTTTTTCATTTATTTTTTATTACTATGATAAGAATAAGAGACAGGGAATTTGAAAAGAATATGGTTGATGTATGGAAGTTCCTGTAGTCTTTATTTTTATTTTTGTAAAAGAAAGGTTGTCCTTTAAGAAAGTTAATGACGTTTTTATATATTTGAACCCATGTTAATAAATATTAAATGTTATTTACTAAATGCTGAAGTTTCATTAGATTTTTAAAACATTAAACCAACTCTCTAGCACTTTAATTTTAATATTTACATTTAATATTGATAGAAAAAGATCATTGTGGGAAGGGCATTGCATTTCAGTACTTATTTTTCTAGGAAAAAAACTGGAAGGAATTTGAAAAAAATGTTTTAAGGAACTGAAAAACTTTTTTAGAAGTAAGTTTTAGTGGAAAACTGAGGTGAAGAGACACCTATGGTTGAGCCATCTACTAAAAGCTGTATACCAGTAACTGTAATTGTTGACAGTGACTGGTTTGAAAGAATGGTCACATTATTAGCATTCGGTTCAACAGGTTTCCAAGGGTCACAGCCTGAAAATTTTGCTCAAGCTAAACATAGACTAGAGCAGGAACACTGGATTAATTTTCCCTGGGTGTGTTCTAGCTAAGAAAAAACCATAAAATTTTAAGGATTATCAGAGATACTTAGGGAACAAAAAAGTGTTAAACAACATTAATATACTCCTTAATCTCTACTACTTGGAAAACATCAATAACCTGTTTAAACAAAGCAAATCCAAAAGGCTTTTAATAAGAAGGAATAGCAATGCATTCTCAGCATGAAGTGTGAAAGACTAGAGCTGCAGCCAAATACCAAACCTGGGGTCCAATTAAGAAACCTGGACCTATTAAGCCAGTTGTACCTGGACAAGTATGCACTTTCATAGATTATTTTTATTAAATTTCCTTTTGGCTTTAAATCAAGGTAGCAAGAGGCTTCACATCATTAAACTAAAATATCCTATAAATACATCACATTCTTAGAAAATGACATTGCCAAATTTAAAAATCAGATTAGAAAAAGACTCCTTGTATCCTTCACTGCAGCTGCAAAGAGGCCATTATAGTAACTGTGCAGCAAGCAGCTTAGACGATGTACTAGACTAATTTAAAAGGATTTTTCTTGAGGACCAAATGCTTCAGCAATATTCATAAATGAATGTTACCATTTGTGGTCAAATATTTAATAAATTAAAATTTTCCAATTCTGGTGTAAGTAGGCTTGGAGTCTAGAATTAATATATAAAATGATCCAGAAAAGAGTTGAATTAGGAGGTAGAAGAAGGATTAATGAACTGCTATAGTGACTGAAAGGTCTCTGGGTGGCACAGTTTGCCCTTGACTACTAAACTAAAGGTTACAGCCAAGAAAACTCTATGGTGCAGTTCTAGTCGGTAATATATGGGGTTGCCAGGAGGCAGAATCAACTGGATGGCAATGGGTTGTTTTGTTGTTGTTGTTATATTGATTAGAGTCCCTAGTGGTGACAAGTAGCACTTTCCCAGGGCAGCGTGCCTGTATGAGAAGTACAGGGCCTATTCAAAGCCAAAGCAAAGTTGAGGATTCTGTTAGGTCTGGTGTTACTTTTTCCTGTGATAACATTTATACTTATAATTACATATGCCACAGACTTGACGCTACTTTAAAAATAGAACAGAACGAACAGAAAACACACACATACAAACCATTTTACATTCTGGAAACACAGAAGAATTACTACGGTGATCAGAGAACGAAAAGCTTACTGTGTCAGCCCCCAGGTTTTATGATCAAAACACTTGGATGCCATGATTAAAAATTAAGAATATTAAATTATTAATTATTATTAATATTAAATTAAGTATATTAATGTAAACTTAATTATATAATTTATTTTTATTTTATAAGGTTTTATAGAAATGGTTTATGTAAAGTGTTATTGTATTCAGAAAAAATGAGTGACACCAAAAGATTTTGAAAGTTTGTCTTAGGAGTAAAAATATCAAGATCATTTCTTGAATCTCCCAAGTATGATACCTTTAAAGTAAATGAACCATTTCCCTTTAAGTTTTAAGGCAACTTCTTTTACATTGCTAGTATATATCACCTTTTTAAGATGTAATAAAAATTCAGCACAAGTCACTTGTAATTTGTCACTTTAGGATAAGAAATTCTCATAAAAATTATTTTTAAGATCATCTACAAAAGATTTTTTGTCTCATCCATTTCTCTGAAATATAGCTTTTTTGGAAAAAAAATAAATGGACAAATGCATTTATGCTAAATCAGAGTTTTTTTTTCTTTCACCAATTAATTGATGTTTATTTCATGATAAGTAAAATATAACATCATTTTCTTCATTCTTTGGTGCGGTATCCCTTTAAGTATCCTGTATTCCTTTTGTTTTCCAACTCTCCATATCTCACTTCACATACATACATTTTCAATTCATTCTAGGGTTTCTGATAAATTTCCATAAAAATTATTAAAACTGTCTCCACACTAAAAACAGATCAAGAAACTCAATCATATGCAGGCTTTTGTGTGGACATATGTTCTCAAGTCATTTAGGTAAATACCAAGGATAGTGATCATAGGATAAGCCTATGTTTAACTTTGTGAAAAAACTGCCAAAATAACTTCCAAAGTGACTGTACCATTATGCATTCCAACCAGCAATGAATGAGAGTTTCTGGTGCTCCACATTCTCGCCAGTGGTTGGTGTTGTCAGTGTTTTTGATTTTACCCACTTATCCCTTCTAACAGGTGCGTATGGGGGCATTGGTGGTTCAGTGGTAGAATTCTTGCCTTCCATACCCAGCCAATGCATCTCAGGTGCAACAACCACTCATCTGTCAGTGGAGGCTTGCATGTTGCTCTGATGCCGAACAGGTTTCAGAAGACCTTCCAGACTAAGACAAGCTGGGAAAAAAGGCCTGGTATTCCACTTCTGAAAATAAGCCGATGAAAACTCTATGGATCATAATGGGTCTGATCTGCAACAATCATGGAGATGGTGCAGGACTAGGCAGCATTTTATTCAGTTGTGCATGGGGCGGCCATGAGTCATGACCTACTCTACTCGTTGCCAACTAGCAATAGGTGTGTAGTAGCATCTCACAGTTATTTTAATTTACAGTTCCCTAATGACACATGAAGTACTTAGGTGATACAAATGGTTTATGCTCAACTGTTAACCTAAAGGTTGATGGTTAAAATCTACCCAGAGGTACGGATGAAATGGGCTGGTGATTGCTTCTGTTACTATTACAGCCAATAAAAATCCTATGGAGGAGTTCTACTCTGTAACACCTGGGGTCTCCATGAGTCGAAATTGACTTGATGGCAACTAACAACAACAATGGCATATAATGTTGAGGATCTTTTCATATGTTCATTTGCCATCTGTACCTGTTCTTTTGTGAGGTGTCTGCTTAGCTTTTTGCCCATTTTGTAATTGGGTTGTTTGTTTTCTTACTTTTGGGTTTTGAGCATTCTTTGATTATTTTGGATATAATTTCTTTATCAGAGATGTGGTTTTCAAATATTGTCTCCCAGTCTGTGACCAGTATTCCTGTTTGTCATTATTTATAGTCTTCCTTTGGACATTTTAATCCAAATCATTAAAGTAACCACTGGTTTCACTTTAAATTATTTGAGAAAACAATGAATTGTGAAATTCACTTCTACTAGACCATAGATCAAAAACCTATATGTGAAAAGATTGTGAGTCTGGCACTTTTGTCGTATACTATTAGTCACCTAATCATCTAATTCAATACTGAAAAAGTATATTAAATTATCTCTAAGAAACGTAGACCCACCAGTTTCTTTTTAAAGGTATGGAAAAGTTTCCATAGCAATCCAAAGCAAAAAAAAAAAAAAAAAAACTTTGCTAAAATGAAAACGGAAAGGTAGATTAGATGAAATAAAATAAGGCAATCAACTAAAATAAAAACTACAGAACTGCTTTCTATACATTCCTAAGTGGTATTTTTCCATTTTTTTTAGAGCAGATGGATTATTGAGATACTGATGAAAGCTAATGGCCTAGAGATCTTTTGAAGCTAATAAGCTAAAACAGATATGGGTATCTGATAAAAAAATTAATTATGATATACAGAGGAAAAAACTGCCCTTTAGAAGTCAAGGTGAGTCAAAGCTATAGTAAGCAATAATATAATTTTATGGAGAGTGCAGTGAGATGAACTATGGATCTCTTTAACGTAAAACCACAAAACAATGAGTGAAAGTCCGTGTGGTTTAACGTCATGTAATGAGAAGCCTATTAAAAAATTATTTCAGTTCATTTTTAGAACATTACATTTGTAACCCAATTGTCTCCAAGCTTTTTGGAATTCTGGGGTTGTATATATATTTTAAACCAGATATGTAAAGCGTTGATTTAGCCATATACTTCAGTTCAAATTATAACATATTATCAAGTCAACCACAAAAAAAGTATTTAACTCATGATGCATCTCCATGACTACTGTTTTTCTACATTTTTCATTGAAATTTATCATAATTCAGCTAAATATGAGTTTTGATTTGTTTTGGGGACTTACCCACCATGTACAACATTGCTTCTATGATAAAATTCCTTCTAAATTGCAAACAAAGAAATGAATTTTGGGAAACAAGTTGTTGATAAACAGGGGACTCTAGTCAATACAATTCACAGTGATGCAAATTATTTTCCAAGCCCACTAGTGAACTTCATTCTATTATAAATGTTTCTTCAGATGTGTTAGTAAGATAAGAAATGTATCTTGACTAGGAATTTATCTATGACAAAAATGGGCAGAAACTAACTTCCTAAATTAAACTCTCCTGAGTGATGAGTATAATGGTATATACGTCAGTATTCAATAACATTCCAATTACTCATATAGTTAAGGGCCTAGTGTTTGATGGACAATTTTTGTAAACATTAAGAACATAATTTTAAACAACAATGTTAACTTTTCTGTCATCTTGGTGGTTTGGGAATCGATGATTCACATTGATCCTGGGGGAGCCTCCATTCCAAACCATATTTCAATAATTAATTCTCACAGCACCTTGAGAACTGTTCCCTAAATTACATACAAGAGACAAAGTAAAAGTATTAAAAGTTAAGTAACTTTTTTTTTAGTTCATAATGAGAGACAGGATTATTACAGTTACCCAAACAAACCAACTAAATCGTACTACAAATGTTAGATTGGCATCATTGTGCCACGGGCCTAAAGTTATCATAGTGCAAGGCACTTACGCTACAGGGCATTGGAAGCTGGGAGGTATAACACAAATCAAGATTTTCTCTGGCATAAAAACCCAAAAAGTCGGGAACTGTATTCCTTCCTCTGCTGTTGTTCTCTGGTGCTCACCCTCTTCCTGTTTGCCATTTGTTTCTGTGGTGAAGGAGCTGCTAATTAGGAAATAAAATGTCTAAATTATCTGGATGACACATGAGGAGTGGGCAGGTTAAGTATGCAGGAGGCACTTGGAAAATATGCTGGCCCAGTTTAACTAGCAGCTGAGGCCTGACCTAGATGCTAGCCACTTTTAAAAGCAGCAGCTGTGGATTTTCTGCCTCTGGGCAACATTCTCTTAAGTGTGGAAAGTTGCCACATACGGAGTATTAGTAGAGGGACTTCAGGATGCTATATATCCATGAAGAAAATGTGCAAGATATTTTCTATACGAGAATTACAAAGTAAGTTCTTTAGTTGCATGAATATCAGAGACTCTGGATGTTCTCCCTAAGCAAGAAAATGTATTACGCTTGTTCTAAACAAAGAAAATGTTCAACAACAAAGCATGTTGAAGTATTATGTTTTCTTGTATGTGTGGAAATAACTCAATGATTTCAGGTGTATTTTAGATCACTGTGTCTATCATGGTCTTGTCAAGAAGGAATGGCACACTCAAAAGAGGTGACTGAAGAGGGTTAATGGAAAGACTATTTACAGTATGGGAAAGATTAAGGAAAGAAGCAAGGCATGGTGAAATACCCTAGAGCTGTAAACAACAGGGAGGTTTTTACCACTGTTGGACTAAACTGGTAAGGATAAGGTGTAGTTATAGAGACTATAGGAGAGTTGTAACTATAGCTGTAGGAGAGAGATGCTCAGTAGGAGCTGTGGCCACTGCCAACTCAAAGCTGGCAAGGAGTGAGCTGAGGGATTAAATACTTGAATTTCTCTCTTTTTCCTCTTTTTATATTCTTCTGTGATTCCCATTGGCAACCAAAATCCAGGGGGAAAGGTAGCTGGGTTAATGGAATCCATAAAAATCAGAATCTCAGGGTACAGAGAGATAGGAAAAGGGTGAAGAGAATATCTTGAAAAAGCAAACTGAAAACATTTAGCACAATTTATACTTTTTGTCTCTCAGATTCCACTCTTGTGCATGATCTGAATGAAAACGTGTATCTCAAACACAGGGGGCACAAAAATTCCAATCAGCTATCCTCTCATTGCAAGATGAAATCAATCGTATTCCCACTTAAAGCCTGAAACACCATAAATCTTTAGTAGGAAACAAGTGGCGGGTGTGGGGGGGAGTGTGGATAATTAACATAACACATAGTTGTTACCATCCCTGCTTCTATAGCTGGTCACAAGGTGTAAGATGGTAATCGTAGCTTCTTTTTCCTATGACCCATTCTATATTCCATTTACATTTGTCAGTGTCTTGGTTAGATAATCTCTTTACCTAATAATTAAAACTCTCATTTCCACAATATCTGAGTTCTTGCTGGTCCTACTTTTCTTTGATTTTCATATTTTATGTTAACCAGGACCATTACATCAAGAGAAAACTAAGAATTGCCTGCTTACTCCCCTAGGTTCCGGACAGAGTCTATCTTCTTTGCTCCCACTGTGTAGCAGCAGCCTAATTTCCCCTTGACAATCTGATTTAATTAGTCTAGCCAGTACAGTGACTCTCTTCTCGTCCTGTCAGTTCAGCATCAAGAACATAACCAAGGGACAGTCTCAGCTTTTATCTCAACAAAACCGTGAGTGTATTCCTGCTGGAAGTATTCTACCCTTGAGCATCAGAACCTTCAAACCCACCAAATTCAAGGTCCTAAGATAATGAATAAACATTCTTCTAGGGAGTTGGTTCCTTGGTTCCGATGCATTTAGCCTATGGGGAAGAGGGCATCATATTTTGCCTACCATTATGAGGAGTATACCACACCCTGTATGAGAGTATCCCAATCTCACAAGGTGTTGTCTATTAGCTGGTATTGTCACTGACATTTCTAAAGAACATTTGATTGTTCTGTCAAAATATTTGCTCCTGAATAGTAGGGTAGTGGAGCATAAAACCATTGAATTGTGTGTGCCTGTGCCCATTGCCATACTTTCTTCTCTGTAAAATAGCATCCTTGTTTATAGAAGATGTTGTGTGAGATACCACAACAATAGATAAGGCATTCCATAGGTTTAAGCATGGTTCTCATGGCCTGGGAAAGCAAATCTGTATCCAGATTATGTGCACATTCTTGTGAGGACAAATTACTTCCCCCTTCATAATGGAAAAGGTCCAATATAATCGATCTGCTACCAGATAACTGGCATGTTCCCCCAAGGTTAGGTACCAAAATGGGGGCTCAAATTTTGCCTCTATTATTGGGAGATTGCGTACTTAGTAGCTACAGTAACTAGATTAGTCTTGGACAGGGGATATCTATGTTTATGAAAATATTCATGGTATCCAAACCTACCATCACGGCCACTTTGTCTATGAGCCCATTAAGTAGTCACTGTAGTGGGGAGAGAAGCTGATATCCATGTAATATGCTTTTTTGTTTGTCAAACAGCCTCCTCCACAGTGAATGCCTTCTGGTGAGACAAATTTATGTGGGATATGAATATCCTCATATCCAGTGCCCATTTTGAGAAGTCCAGTCACATGACTTTTCCTCAAATCCCGTCACTAATTTTCTAGCTTTATTCTTTATATATCCCTGTCCAGATAGCCAGCTCATTAGTCTCTGCCCATGAATCTGCATAGACCCATAGCTTAGGTCATCTCTCTTTATATGTACAGTGGACAACTAGAAGTACCACTAGAAATTCTGCCTTCCAATGGAATTTCCCTTTACCTCAGCTTTCTGGGGTACCCCTAATTGAGGGTCTAATGTAATGGTCATCTATTTTTGGTTGGTACTAGCACACCATGCAGACTTAAATATAAACCTAGCTCACCTTTATTCTTCTTTCAGTAAATGGCCATAGAGACCTTTCCTTCTGTAGGTTAATGAAGAAGGAAGAAAGAAATAGAGATACCAATGAAGTCTGAACTACCTGCTCATGTACTTAACTTATGCCTTTCAGACCTGCTGAGGATCTGTCTTGTATATGGCATTTTATTCAAAAGTGGAATGTTGATACATGCATGCAATTTTATGGATCAGATAACACCTAGTTCATATATAGTAATTTGGTGTGGCATAGTTGCTTGGGAATCCCATGATCAGATGTTCAGTCTCTTTCAGGGAATATCAAGGAGGGAGCTGATTTTCAAATAGTGAAAAACTATTAGCAAAAGAGAACATACTCTTACTCCAAATCCCTATATATGTAAGATTTTATTCTCCTTTTGGGACTTGTTGGGGATTCCATGTATTACCTAAGATATCATAATGGGCACTCATAATACAATTGGGCATGTTAGGTCATGAGACCCAAGTTCCAGGAAAGATTATATTATAGCCTTCACCTGCTGTGGCATCTTTTCTAGCTGTATCACTGAAAACTGTCTCTCCAATGTGTTACTTAATAAATGAGTCCAAGCAGCATTCTCAAATGTGATACGTGTTGTCTGCAAAATCCAAAGAGGCTCACTGTTATCAGTTACTTATTACTGCAAATAACGTAATATAGCAACCAACACACCCCGAAAATTAATGACTTAAAACAAGCAGAATTTATTTAGCTCTTTTTGTCATCTGGGTGGATCTTCTCATCCGGACCAGGTCTGGCAATTTGGGCTAGGCTTTACCCATTTCGTTGTATTCAAACTGCAGATCAAGAAGGTGGAGCCAAGATGGCAGACTAGTCAGACACACTAAGCAATACCACAGCAACAAAGACCTGAAAAATCAAGTAAAACATACAGAAGTCAATCCTAGAACCCTGAACCTTAAATGAAGGGATAAAGTATTAGATTGGAAGTCACTGAGAAGAAGAAAGTGATAGAAAATGGGGAAGGAATAGAGATATTGAGTGGAGGTTCCTGACCAAATGGCATGACTCGGTGTTGCCATCTTGGATTATAGCCAACAATCCCACATGCAGAAAGGCACCTCCATAGAATTCCCAGTAGGAGATGGAGGTACAGCGCGGACACACCCAGGACTAAGTAAAACCACGTTTGCTGGTTGCAACTGAAGGAGAAGCCCAGACTCTCTCACGCAGTACCGCAGGAGCGTGCTCCTACAACCCTCACCCGCTGGTGAACATTGGTTATAACCACCCCATTGCAGCAACCTCCCCTGCTGGGAACCAGAGTATCAACCCACCCTATTGCCCTCCTCCATCTTGCCCCCTCTGCCCCTGCCTTTGCGCCCCCTCCTATCTTCTCCTCCGCCCTGCTCCCCGTAGCCCAAGCCCCTTCCCCCTGGCTCTGGACCCCTCCCTCCACCTACCATTGCCCCGAGGGGACCCGGCTTGGACCTCAGGCCCTTCTCCTCTGGCTTGGGACCCCTCCCCTAGATCGCAGTGACCCCACTCCAGTCCCCAGCCTGGTTCATGCTATAGACAAATGACCCATCTCTGCCCCTTTCCCTTCCTGCTGGACCTGCCCTACTGCACCATAGCTGAGTGACCAGCCCGGCACACCAGGACGAGGTGGTAAGAACTATCATGCCCACAGATTAGCAAGCAACAAAGCACACCCAGCCCACCCGCCTAGACATTATCAAATAAAACAAAAAAGCGGAATGAAACAAACAAACCTACAATCAATAAAGAAAATAATAATGCCTGAATGTTTCGGAGACAGCAGACAATATCAAAACATTAAAAAAAAGACAAAATCCCTCTAGTAAGCGACCAGAATAAAGCACCAGTTGACCTTCCAGCAGAGGAAAAGGCACTGGAACTACCGGATAGGGAATTCAAAAGTCTAATAATAGTCAGGGATCTTCAAGAGATTAGGAAAGATATCAAGGAAAACACAAATTGCAGATCAGCAGGAGGCCGGCTGGTCTAGAAAGGCTTTGCCTTGGATAGTTCTTCTCCACATGATCTCTTATTTTCTTATGGGCTTATTCTTATGGTGATCGCAAAGGTCCAGGAGAGTAAGTGAAATCATATAAAGCTTCTTGAGGTCTAGGTTGGGAACTGGCACGACATCATTTCTACCTCATTCTATTGGCTGCTATAAGTCACGAATTGAGGCTTCATTCAACAGGTGGGAAAATAGATTCCACCACTTTATCAGAGGAGCTGCAATATGACATTCAAAAGAATATAGATAAGGGAAGGCATGAATAGTTGTGTCCACTTTTATGATTAATCTACCATTGTCTGCCTTCTGACCATAATTATCCCCATCCTTTTTACATGCAAAATATACTCTCTCACTCCCTAAACCTACAAAAGTCTCATCCAACTCATTGGAGTACTGGGGTGAAATGTAGGGGAGGTGTGTGGATATGTCACAAACTACGTGCAGGCAATGAGGAGTTGCATTGTCTGTAGAAAATTCAATGCTGATAATAAAAGCAACTAAAAATTGGTCCGCTTTTTATTATCATCACAAACTGTCAATTTTAAATAATAGAAGTGATAAAAATTCTCTTTGTTGTCAGAATGGACTGCTTTCAGGATCTCTCCTTTTCCACTCTTGCTATGCCAGGTATCTGCCTTGAAGTCCAGGATTTCATGATCTACATCAGGTCAGCGTGCAGCTCCTCAGACTTGGTTCCTCTTGGTCTTCAATCTGTGAACTAAAAAGTCAAGTTATCTGTCCACCCCACCGCACACAAACCTGCCCAAAATACAATGTGTTACAGTGGCAAGATAATTGTAATAGACACTATCATTCATAAAAAGGAAGAATGAGGCTTACTACATAGCAGTCACTGGTCCATAGTAATTCTTAAATCCAGTTGGGCAACTGTTGAAAAGTTCCTTATCCTCGGGGCATATAATATTCCTTTTTTATTCCTAAGTTCACCAGCCTGTAATTGGATAATCAGTCCTTTGATATCTCTAGCTCTTGAATCTATTCTCTGGGGCAACCTTTCTTGCCCATCACCTTTCTTGGCTACTTATAGAGAAAAGGCCTACATTGGTAGTTGAATAGCTTTTGCATCTACTGTGCTACAGTTAGAAGCAATAGATTAGATATTTTCAATGGAATATGAATGGACCTTAAAGGCATAGAGTGAATAGAAAAAAAAGGAAAAAAAAGATGAAACCTAAAATATAATGGAATTCTCAAAAATTAAAAAATACATTCACACAAAATTATAACAATTTTGCAAGCACACATATAAACAAATGTTACAAAATTAACACATTAAAACGGTTGTTGTGGGAGGAAGAAGAAACATGGCAAATAATGTTTAAATGAAATAAAAGAATGAATGAACAAATAAAAGAGAGAAGCCTTGCCTAGCCCAACGAAAAAATATACCTTAAACTGAAATGTCTGATCAACTCAATCCTATGAAGATACAGGAAGGATTGTTGTTGTTCTTTTAATTTGTACTGGTTCATATTGAAATAAATGAAAATCATCATGAATTATTTTAATAATATTCAATTACATAATCAACTGTTTAAATTTCTAGTGGGCACAAAATATGTCTTCTTCATAAAGAGCCCCAACAAAACAGTAGGTATTTTGGGAAAAAAATACATGTTAGATCAATGATAATATATTTTTTCCAAATATGATCAATAACTCCCTAAGGATAGGAAAGTGTAATCATGAATTTATTAATTTCTGTATACTTCCACATGGTCCAGTGTTTATAAAGTCTATTTTTAGGGCTTAACATAGCATCATGCATAAATGGGTAACACAATATAGTCTTTACTCAGACAAAATTTTCATTAAGTAACATCCAAAAGCCAACCCTAGATTGCCTGTCTCTGAAAAGCTCCCTCTTCTGTACTGAGAATCCTCCCCACAATAGGATAATGAAGCTTTTAGGATTATTTTGAAGATTATTGCCTAATGATGAAATGCAACTAATGAAAAGAAATAGTCTAATGTTTAAAAATCAAATGACTCCTTTTACCACTCAAATGAATTTGATGGTGAAACTACTTAATGTTTCTTCTGATTTATCCATATTGATTAAAGATAACTTTTTCATAAAATGAGCTTTCAACACTAATTTGTCAACAAATCAAAGTCCTCACACGATGTATTTGAGAGATGAGTGATATTTCTTAAAATATCACAGTTGACAAGTAAAATTGTTACATGTATTAATTATTTGAACTTGGTGGAGTTATGATTCTCAAGGGGACAAGATATATTTATGTTTTATTTCCTGAATGGACTACTACGACAGTTTGACTGCTAAGTGATATTTGGGTTTGTAATCAAATATCTCAACTCTGTTTACGCATTCAGAAGGAAATAAAAGTCCTTTAGAACAACATGTATTTCCCTCTAAAAATAGTATATCTTATCCTAATAAATTATGCAGTTTGATGCATTCATATACAATACAGGAGCATTCAGAAATCATTGGGAATTATATTTTATTTCAAACATGACCAATTGTCAAATAAAAAATTTAAATAGTTACATACAGAGTGGGTAACATATATTTTGATAATTTCAAACTTTTAAAGAATTTAGTACTTTAATCACAAGATTCATAAAGTACGAACTATTGTCACTCAATAAATTAGGCTTTTTAAAAAGCTGTACACAATAACAAGACAAAATACCTAATACTGTGATGCTGCTTTCACTACACAAGAGTTCTTTTAAACTTCCCAATACTGGTACAGAGAATTAAAAAAGACCACACTTCTCTCATCAAGAGGCGGTGTTTACGTCCTGTCCCTTGAATGTAGGCAGTTTCTAAAACTGATTTGACCAATGATTAATGGTGGAAGTGATGCTGGTTGGTGCCAGTTACTGGGTCCAGCCCTTAAGAGAGAGATGAGCCATCAGTAAGATATATAACTACTGACTTCCAGCAAAATGTCACTCTAGGCAGAAGCACCATGCAGTCCCTCCACAGCAAAGATCCGAATAACTTAGCCGAACAGAGAAAACAACAATCCTGAAACCCTAAAACATCAAATGAAGAGATAAAGAACTCAGCCAAGCACCAAATGGAGTGAGAAAACTGACAGAGAACGGAGAGTGAGGAGAGATTCATGCAGAGGTCCCCTACCAGCTAACGCAGCATGGGTCTGCCATCTTGGACTCTTATCGGAGACCAGCAAATGGGGGTACGAGAAAGCAGCTTCATGGAGCTTCCAGCAGGAGACAAAACAAGCGGTAATTTGCGATATACACTTTCCCAATCCCCACCCTTCTCCACCCCCACTCAGCCTCCTCTGCTTCCCGCGGCCACAATCTCTTGTCAGGGAAGCACTGGCTGCTTGGATTCCACCAGCCCGCACTAGCTGGCTCTCTGAGTGCCATTTGTTGGCTGCTGATGTTGTTTTTTTCTGCTTCTTTTGATTTCTTCCTTACCTCTCACCACCTCCCCCTCCTTTTGCTCAAATACCTGGCTCTGCGTGCCATCTTTGCTTCTTCCTGAGGAGCTGTGGAGCTCCATTCCAGTGTGGAGCTGCTTCCCAGTCTGAGCTGCTGTGTTGGTGGGATCCCGGGGCTTTTGTTCATTTGTTTGTTTTGAATTGTTTGTTTGCTTTCTTTTCCTTTTCTTGAGTTGGGAGCCCTTTCTGGCCAGGTGGTGCTGCGTGGCAAGAAGACTACCCCCTCGGCTTCCACAGACGTGCAGAGGGATCCCCGAGGGCATTTCTTTTTTTGTTGTTTTTTTGTTTTTGTTTTTTTGGGGGCTTTTCTTGTTTGTTTGTTTTTTATTTTTTTTAATTTGTTTTGTTTTATTTTCCCTCTTTTCCCCTTTTTGTCTTTCTTAATTACTCAGTTTCTCGTCTCTCTATATCTTCCTTCTCCTTCTGTTCCCTGACTACCTGGCGTTGTATACCTCTGCACCTTCTGGCTGGGCTGTGCTGCAGCACCTGAGAGCGACTTCCCCAGACCTCATAGCTGCACCGGTGGGATCCCTGGAAACTTTGCAGTTCTTCTACCTTTCCAATTTTTATTTAACATTCTTTTCTTCTTCCCCTTTCTGTTTTTCTCCATTTCATGGTCTCTCATCTCTCAGCTACAACGGCAAGCTCCCCTAGCATTCTTTTTGTTTGTATGTATGTTTTTGGTCCCTGATCCTCTCTCCTCTCTCCCATATCTATCTTAGTTCCACACATAACAATCTCCCCACTCCACCTGCACCGTGCGCTTGGCAACACACCACCAAGCGGCACAGGCACGGCCTGCTGGAACCTGCCCTGCACTGATTACCGACCGGTCCTAGTGGCTCTGGTGGGTGCCGCAGACTGCCCATCCCAGTGAATCTTCTTCAGCTGGACCTGCCCTGCCTTACCATAACTGAGTGACTGACCCTGCCAATTGGAGAAAGAGGCAAAAGGTGTTGTGCCACAGACGAGCAGACAAAGAAGAGCACACAGTCTGCCTGCACAGACATAGCCAAATTTTTTTTTAAAAAGGGATGTGACAAACAAATCTACAATCAATAAATGAGAAAAATAACGACTGAATGCTCTGAAGACAGCAGACAATATCAAAACATTTACAAAAACAGGACAGGATGGTTCCAGCAGGTGTCTAAAATAAAACGACTCTCCAGTGGAAGAAAATGCACTAGAACTACCTGATAAGGAATGCAAATCTCTAATACTCAGAATTCTCCAAGAGCTGAGGCAAAAAGCTAACAAACATGAGGAAAAAAAAAGACAAATTCATGGAAAATACAGAAAAAAAATTGGAAGAATTTGGGAAAATAATGCAGGAACAAAATGCCAAAATAAATTCACAACTAGAAATTATACAAA
>NW_004443987.1:17458410-17505339 GCF_000243295.1 Trichechus manatus latirostris
GTGGGGTTGTTAACCAATGTCATAAAACAATATGTGTACTACTGTTTCATGAGAAACTATTTGTTCTGTAAGCCTTCACCTGAAGTATAATAATAAAAAAAAAAGATATATAACTACTGAGAGACTACCACGTTGAAGAGGTCATATATAGGTACACTGGTCAACAGATGCAGCTGAGTGCAGCATTCCAGCCATCACTTCCAAAACACCAGGCATGTGAATAAAGGTGTATTGGAGACTCTACATCAGCCGATCTGCCAGCTAAATGTCATTATGTGAATTCAGTAGGGATCACCTTGAACAGAAGAATCACTCAGCTTGTTTATACCTGCTTGAATTCCTCATCCATAAACTTGTGAGACATATTAAAATAATTGTTGGCTTAATAAGGCTCTGAGTTTTAGGTTAGTTTTTATGTAGCAATAGATAACAAGAACAACCAGAAATGATAGTCTCTGGTAAGAATATACCAGTTGCAGTCAAGTTGATTTCAACTGATGGTGACTCCACGTGTTTCAGAGTAGAACTGCCCTTCATAGGGTTTTCAATGGCTGTGACCATTTGGAAGAAGATCACCAGGTCTTTCTTCTGAGGCACCTCTGGGTAGATTCGAACCACTAACCTTGTGTTTAGTAGCTGAGCACTTAACCATTTGTACTACCCAGGGACTCATTCTACTAAAAATACTATTTATTTATTCAAAAACATATTATATACATGGCACTAAGTTATATTATGTGTCTTAGGCTGGGTTCTCTAGAGAAACAAAACCAGTGCAATGTATAAATGTATATCTAGAGAGATTTATATCAAGGAAATGACTCATGCAGTTGTAGAGGCTGCAGGCTTCTCCTGACTCACGTAGCTGCAGAGGCTGGTGAACCCAAGTTTGGTAGGTCAGACAGCAGGCCTCTGGCTCATAGGCTGATGAGACTGACAAATCCCAAGATTGGCAGGTAAGCTGCTAGCTCAAGTCCCCAGAACAGGAGCCAACTACTGGATCCAGAGCAAGAAAAAGACAGTGAACTTTGCCAGAAAGACCAACTATATTTGATGCAGGCCACTCCCCCAAGGAAATTCCCTTTCAACTGGCTGCTCATAACAGATATCATCAAGCAGGTGATTGCATTATATCAGATCCCCTTATAGAGGTGATTACATCATTACATAGCTGCCAAACTATATCATAACTGCAACCACTAAAAATCATGGCCCAGGCAAGTTCACACACAACTGTAACCATCACAGTCCACCTTTTGTCAAATTAGCACAGCACATCACTAAACAAAGACAATTATAAAGTCACGCATGCACCTAACATGATACAACACACGTACAAACGAAAATGCACTAGCCCTGTTTACATCTTAGATTTTATAAGTGAAGAAAACAAAAATATTTGATGCACACGTACAAGGAAGAAATATAACAATTACAGTCCTCATTTCTGCAACTGGTCACGTGGTCATAGCTGGTATTTAGAATTACCTTCTTCCACCACCCATTCCACATTCCCTTTATGCTCAGCAAGCACCTCAGCTGGTTGTGGTTCTTTGCCTGGTGGGGTGACCCAAACTTTCATTCCTGCAGGGTCTGGGCCATTAGTAGTCATGTCGGAATTGGGTTGCTGTAGTTTTCCATGACTTTAATCACAGGGCATGGTAGTACTAAGAGATATTCTAAAGGATCTCCTGTATTCCAGACTTACTCTTCTTTATCTCCATTATGTAATTTTAATCCAATTTCCTCTTGGTAATCAGGATCAATAACACCAGCCAATATGGTAAACTCCTTTCTTTGCCTGTTGATCCAGAGGCATGAGGAGCCCAAAGTGGCCGGGTGGCAATATTAACTTCCAGTTCAATGGATTCAGTGTTCTGTCTCTTGCTGGTAGCATTCCTCCTTTTGGAGCTAAGACCTATAGACCTACAGAGTATAGGGTTGTGGAGACAGAAAGCAAAAATTTTGTAAGTGAGTCACTAAGGGTAATAGAGAGTGGTGTACTCCTATTTCCACCCGTTCATTCCTGGACACATGAATCCTGACTATGGGATAAATAGCACCATATACTGGATGCAGGTTTAGAGCATATGCAGCCTCATGGAGAATATTGCCCCAACACTGGAAGATATTGCCACCTAGCTGGTGCTGTAAATGTACATTTAGGAGGTCATTCCATGTTTATATCAAGCCAGCTGCTTCAGGATGCTGGGGAACATGGTAAGACCAGTGAATTATATGAGCATGGGTCCATTGTTAATTTGCTGTGAAGTGAATCCCTTGATCCGAGGGTATGCTGTGGGGGATACCATGACAGTGGATAAGGCATTCTGTGAGTATATGGGTGGTAGTTTTGTCAGAAGCATTGCATGCAGGGAAGGCAAATCCGTATTCAGAGTGTCTATTCCAGTAACAACAAAACGCTGCCCTTTCCATGATGTAAGTTGTCCAATGTAATCAACCTACCATAAGGTTGCTGGCTGATCACCACCAGGAATGGTGCCATATCAGGTACTAAGTGTTGGTCTCTGATGCTGGCAGATTTGGCACTCAGTAGTGGCTGCAGCCAAGGTGCAGACTGTGAGAGGGCAGGTAACGTGATAGGAGTAGAGATCATGGGCACTTGGGTCACTTCCTCATGCAACTTATTTGCGCCTTCAGGTCCTGCTCAGGCCAGATCTTGTATATACCATTTCCATTTAATATTGGAGTGTTGCTGTGCACGTCTGACTTTATGACTCTGTGGGTCAGACAACACCCAGTTCATGATGGACAGCTCAGGCTGCATGGTGACTTGGTGGCCCATGCTTAAGTGTTCCGTCTCTACTAAGGCCAAGTAACAAGCCAAAAGCTGCTTCTCAAAAGGAGAGTAGTTATCTGCAGCAGATGGCAGGGCTTTGCTCCAAAATCCTAAGTGTCTGAGCTGTGATTCACAAATAGGGGCCTGCCAAATTCTCCAAACATCATCTCTATCTGCCACTGATATTTCAAGCACCATTGGATTGGCCAGATCATATGGCCCAAGGGGCAGAGCGGCTTGCACAGCAGCCTGAACCTGTTGCAGAGACTTCACTTGTTCTGGGTCCCACTCAAAACTAGCAGCTTTTCGAGTCACTTGATAAATAGGCTGGAGTAAGACACCCAAATGAGGGATATGCTGCCTCCAAAATCCAAAGAGTCCCACCCGGCATTGTGCCTCCTATTTAGTTGTCATAGAGGTCAGATGTAATAACTTATTCTTCACTTTAGAAGGAATATCTCGACATGCCCCACACCATTGGACTTATAGAAATTTCACTGAGGTGGAAGTCTCCTTAATTTTTGTCGTATTAATTACCTACCCTCTAGCATACAAATGTTTTACCAATAAGTCAAGAGTCATTGACAGGTATTTACTAGGTCCAATTCACATAATGTCATCAATGTAATGGACTAGTGTGATGTCTTGTGGAAGGGAAAGGCGATCAAGTTCCATTCGGCCTAAATTATGATATAAGGGTGGAGAGTCGTTACAGCAAAGGTGTATTGTTGGCCTTGCCACCTGAAGGGAAACTGCTTCTGTTGGTCGTTTGAAACAGGTATGGAGAAAAATGCATTAGCCAGATAAATAACTACATACAAGGTACCAGAATGGATATTAAGTTGCTCAAGCAATGAAACCACATCTGGAACAGCATCTGCAATTGGAGTCACTACTTGGTTAAGTTTTCAATAATCCACTATAATTTTCTAAGATCCATCTGTTTTTTTGCACGGGGCAAATAGTCTAGTTGAATGGAATGTGGTGGGAATCACCACCCCTGCATCCTTCAAATAGTTGATGGTGGCAATAATCTCTGCAATCCCTTCAGGAATGAAGTATTTCTTTTGGGTTACTACTTTCCTAGGTAGGGGCAGTTCTAATGGATTCCACTTGTTTTTTCCTACCACAATAGCCCTTACTCCACTTGTTAAGGATCCAATGCAGGTGTTCTTCCAGTTTCTGAGTATATGTATTCCAATTACGCATTCTGGAACTGGGGAAATCACAACAAGATGAGTTCAGGGACCCACTAGACTCACTGTGAACAAAAACTGAGCTTTTTGTTGCTGTTAGGTGTCATCGAGTCAGTTCCAACTCATAGCTACCCTATGCACAACAAAATGAAACATTGCCTGGTCCTGTGCCGTCCTCACAATCATTGATATATTTGAGCACACTGTTGCAGCCACTGTGTCAGTACGTTTCATCTGGGGTCTTCCTGTTTTTCGCTGACCCTCTACTTTACCAAGCATGATGTCCTTCTCCAGGGATTGTCCCCTCTTGATAACATGCCCAAAGTATGCAATATTAAGTCTCATCATCCTCACTTCCAAGGACCACTCTGGCTCTACTTCTTCCAAGACAGACTTGTTCGTTCTTCTGGCAGTCCATGGTATATTCAATATTCTTGTCAACACCATAATTCAAAGTAATCTATTCTTCTTTGGTCTTCTTTATTCATTGTCCAGCTTTCCCATGCATATGAGGTGATTGTAAATATCATGGTTTGATCATGCTTACCTTAGTCCTCAAAGTGACATCTTTGCATTTTAACACTTTAAAGAACTCTTTTGCAACAGATTGCCCAGTGTAATTTGTTGTTTGATTCTTGACTGCTGCTTCCATGGACATTGATTGTTTATCCAAGTAAAATGAAATCCTTGACAACTTCAATGTTTTCTCCTTTTATCATGATTTTGCTTATTTGTCCAGTTGTGGTTTCTTTATGTTGAGGTGTAATCCATACCAAAAGCTGTAGTTATTGATCTTCATCAGTAAGTACTTCAAGTCTTCTTCCCTTTCAGCAATTAAAGTTGTGTCTTCTGGGTATTGCAGGTTGTTAATGATGCTTCCACCAATCCTGATGTACTATTCTTCTTCATATAATCCAGTTTCTTGGACAATTTGCTCAGCATACAGATAAAATAAATATGGTGAAGGGATACAACCCTGATGCATGTCTTTTCAGATTTTAAACCACACAGTATCCCCTTGTTCTGTTCAAATGAATGCCACTTGGTCTATGTACAGGTTCCTCATGACCACAATTAAGTGTTCTGGAATTCCAATTCTTTGTAATGTTATCCATAATTTGTTATAATCCACACAGTTGAATACCTTTGTATAGTCAATAAAACTCAGGTAAACATCTTTCTAGTATTCTCTGCTTTCAGCCAGGATCCATCTGACATCAGCAGTGACATCACTCATTCCATGTACTCCTCTTAATCCAGCTTGAATTTCTGGCAGTTCCCAGTAGAAGTACTGCTGCAAAAATTTTTTAATTATTTTCAGTAAAATTTTACTTGTGTGTGATAGTAAAGATATTGTTCAAAAAATTCCACATTCTGTTGGATCACCTTTCTTTGAAATGTGAAGAAATGGATCTATTGCAGTCGTTTGGCCAGGTAGCTGTCTTCCAACACATTTGTCAGTTTGTCATACTGTCAAGGCTTACGTGTTGCTGTCGTGCTGGAAGCTATGCCATCAGTATTTCAAATACCAGCAGGATCACCCATGATGGATAGGTTTTAGTGGAGCTTCCAGACTAAGACGGACTAGGAAGAAGGCTCTAGTGGTGTATTTCTGAAAAAAATGGAGAGTGAAGACCTTATGAATAGTAGTGCAACATTGTCTGATATAATGCCCAAAGATGAGACACTCAGGATGGAAGGCACTCAAAATGCCACTGGGGAAGAGCTGCCTCCTCAGCGTAGACCCAACCTGAATGATGTGGATGGAGTAAAGCTTTCAGGACCTTCACTTGCTAATGTGGCATGGCTCAAAATGAGAAGAAACAGCTGCAAACATCCATTAATAATCAGAACATATGAAGTATGAATCTAGGAAAATTAGAAGTTGTCAAAAATGAAATGGAATGCATAAAGATTGATATCCTAGGCAGTAGTTATCTGTAATTAACTGCTATTGGCCATACTGAATCAGACAACCATATGGTATACTATGCCGGGAATGACAAATTTAAGAGGATGGCATCACATTCATTGTCAAAAAGAACATTTCAAGACCTATCCTGAAGTACAACATTGTCAGTGATAGGATAATATCCATACACCTACAAGGAAGACCAGTTAATAAGACTATTATTAAAATTTACACACCAACCACTAATGCCAAAGATGAAGAAATTGAAGATTTTTACCAACTTCTGCAGGTTGAAATTGATCAAACATGCAATCCAGATGCTTTGATAATTACTGGTGATTGGAATGTGGAAGTTGGAAACAAAGAAGAAGGATCAGTTGTTACAAAATATGGTGTTGGTGGTAGAAACAACACTGTAGATCACATGATAGAATTTTGCAGCATCAATGACTTACTCATTTCAAATACCTTTTTTCAGCAACATGAACAACGACTGTACACATAGACCTCACTGGATGGAAAACACAGGAGTCAAATTGACTACGTCTGTAGAAAGAGACTATGTAAAAGCTGAATATCATCAGTCAGAATATGACCAGGGGCCGACTGCAGAACAGATCATCAATTGCTCATAGGCAAGTTCAAGTTGAAGCTGAAGAAAATTAAAACTAGTCCATGAGAACCAAAATACAAACTTCAGTATATCTCACCTGAATTTGCGGACCATCTCTAGAATAGATTTGACGCATTGAACACTAATGATCGAAGACCAGACGAGTTGTGGGATGACATCAAGGACGTCATACATGAAGGAAGCAAAAGGTCATTAAAAAGACAGGAATGAAAAAAAATACCAAAGTGGATGTCCTAAGAGACCCTTAACTTGCTCTTAAAAATGTAGAATAGCTAAAGCAAATAGAAGAAATGATGAAGTAAAAGAGATGAACAGAAGATTTCAAAGGGTGGCTAGATAAGACAAAGTAAATTATTATAATGAAATGTGCAAAGACCTCGAGTTAGAAAACCAAAAGGGAAGAACATGCTGGACATTTGTCAAGCTGAAAGAAATGAAGGAAAAATTCATGTCTCAAGTTGCAATATTGAAGGATTCTATGGGGAAAATATTGAAAGGCGTAGGGAGTATCAAAAAAGAGGAAAGGAAAACAGCATGTGTGTTACTGTTACATGAGAAACTATCTGTTCTGTAAGCCTTCACCTGAAGTACAATAAAATATTAAAAAAAAAAAAAAAAGAGGAAAGGAATATACAGAGAGTCACTGTACCAAAAAGAGTTGGTCAACGTTCAACCAACCATTTCAGGAGGTAGCATATAATCAAGAACCAATGGAACTGACAGAAGAAGTCCAAGCTGCACTGAAGACATTGGCGAAAAACAAGGCTACACAAATTGACAGAATACCAACTGAGATGTTTCAAAAAATGGATGCAGCGCTGGAGGTGCTCACTTGTCTATGTCAAGAAATTGGAAACTGAGTTAAGAATCCATTAATAACCTGACCTCTAGATGCCCCCACTCTGACTGATGGGCCACAGTGACATTTTGGGTCCCTGGAATTAGTGTCAGCTCAGAGCCAGTATCCAGTAATCACCAAAAATTCTGTTTCTTTCTTTCCCCAATGAACGGTCACTCTCGTAAAATGCCATAGATCCCTTTGGGGAAGGTTGGGATAACAGTATAAATTTTTGGCAGTGTAATGGGGATCCTTCCTCAATGTGACTCAGCTTCCCCTTCATTCATAAGGTTGTGGGTCTGTAAACTGGCTCAAGTCTGGGATTTGATTGAGGGGCCGTGACTCTGTATTCTGGCGATTCGAGTTAGACTGCTGTTCACTTGACCTAGAACTTTTCTGTTGTGCAGATCAAGTAAATATTTAGTAGATTTACCATCTATTTCACTCTTAGAGATACTGTCATGGATTGAACTATGTTCCCCCAAAAATGTGCGTATCAATTTAGCTGGGTCGTGATTCCCTGTACTGTGTGATTTTCCTGTATGTTGTAAATCCTGCCTTTATGATGTTAATGAGGGAGGATGGGCGGCAGTAGTTTTAGTGAGACAGGACTCAATCTACAAGATTGGATTGTGTCTTGTGGCAGTCTCTTGAGATATAAAAGGGAGAAGAGAGCAGAGAGACAAGGAGACCTCATACCACCAAGAAAGCGGTGCCTGGAGCAGAGCATGTCCTTTGTACCCGAAGGCCCCATGCAGAGAAGCTCCTAGTCTGGGGGAAGATTGATGAGAAGTCCGATAGAGAGAAAAAGCCTTCTCCTGGAGCTGGTGCCCTGAATTTGGACTTTTAGCCTACTTTACTGTGAAGAAATAATTTCTCTTTGCTAAAACCATCTACTTGTGGTATTTCTGTTACAGCAGGACTAGATAACTAAGACAGATACCATGACTAAGTAGCCAACGCCATAAGTCCATACAAATCAGACTATTCTGATTCTGCTTTGACTCTGCTTTCATTACAGTAACCACGCCCACCTTGTCTTTGTTGATTGAGTGCCACCACTTGGCCTCTACTACCATGGAGTCCAATCAGCTCCACTGTAGTTAGGTGTCCTAATTCAAATAAGGCAGTTCCCACTGTCAAATCTGACTTACACAGAATAGCAATCATAGCAGTTTTCAAGGATACTAGGGCTCCCTTCACAAATTTGCTCCTCACTGTTGTGGTAAAATGTGTGTCCTCTGGGCATTCCATGTGTGAGTCGGTAGGTCTAACCTGATAAATCCACTCTAACATGCCAGTTTCCCTATGCCTTTAGATACCTTCTACAGTATACCAAGGCAGGTCTGGTACTTCAGCTTGATTTAATGTAGGCCATTGTGTAAACCATGCTTCAGTGATCCAACCAAATAAACTACTCTATCCTTTCCTAACCTCTCGAGCTGAAACATTGAATGAAATAGCTGTGTTTAATGGGGCCACACGAATAAACTCAGACTGATCCATCTTTATGTTCCTTGCAGCATTATCCCACACCCTTAATAGCCATTGCCACACATATTCCCCAGGTTTCTGTTTGCACATACTAGAAAAGTCATGCAGTTCTTTTGGAGTCTAGCGTACCTCCTCCTGGGTCATGCTTTGTACTTCATATTTTGAGCCCACTGGGACTTAAATCTAGTCATAAGTCTAGAAGCAAAAATGGCTGGTGAGGATGTGTTCTGAGAAAATTCAACAATGTCTTGTAACGCATCTGCCTGAGGTGATGTTCCATGCCATGACTCGGAAGCTTCCCCAGGGGATAACTCTTACAAAGGCTTTTCAGATACATCTGGGTTAATCTCAACAGATGGGGGTAGAAGGGCTAATGATTTTACTAAGGAGGGTGGCTTAGCAGACAAACCACTGAGAATCTTGGCCCAGCCAAGTTGACATACAAACTTAACCATCACACTATGGAATAAAGTTGAATGAATCTGAATTTTGCTTTTAAGCAGTTAGCAGTCAAGATGGGTGCAGATATACAATGTAAATAAAAGCCAACTAAGTAAGGAGCCCTGGTGGCACAGTGGTTAACAGTTTGGCTTCTAACCAAAATTCGGCAGTTCAAATCAACCAGCTGCTCCTTGGAAATTCTGTGAGGCAGTTCTACTCTTTCCTATAGGGTCACTATGAGTTGGTATTGACTCAACGACAACAGTTTCTGGTTTGGAAGTAAGGAGATAACAGATTATAGATATTAAAAACATGGGCTTTGGAATTAGACGGACTTGGAAAAATGTCCTAGCTCTGTTACTTAATAGCTAGGAGTTCTTGGAAATGTTTTTAAATGTTTCTGACTCTTAATTTTCTCATCAATATAACAGGAATAATAATTCAATCTATTCTTATGTTTTTGTTAGGATTAAATGCATTCAAAATAACTCAAGAACTGTTCATCATTTAGAAAAAATTTAACAGATGCTTCCCAATTTTATGATGGCAATTCCTATGACATAAATGTAGAAATCACCAAAGGGAAGGATAACTTCCAAATTCCAATTGAAAGGATTGGGAAAGAAGGTGTCGCAGGCAATTTGAATTGGCTAGCCTAAAGACTTTTATAACCCCTGCTTTATTTTATTTCTTCGACTATAGAGACTCACTTGCAGCTAAGGTTGGCTGTGACATCCAGTTTGATTCATAAAACATAAGAAAAAGTTATTAATATGCATTTCAGTAAAGCTTTTTAAAAAGGACAATCAATTGAGTTACTTCATTGGCTTGTTTCCTGTCACTCTCGTCTCTTCTTCCAGCCTGAAATGCAGAAATTATTGTTGGAGATAAAATAGCCATATTGCAACCATGAGGATGAAGCACACATACTAAGGATGGCAGAGTAGGATTATAGAAGACACCTGCATCCTTGATTATATTAATACACTGTCATTCCTATTCTGTATTGAGTACATCTATGCTTCTTGTAGAAGTCCCTGGGTGGCACAAATGGACACATGCTGTAATACTAACTGAAAGGATGACAGTTCAAACACACCCAGAGTTACCCTGGAACAAAGGCCTGACAGTCCACTTCTGAAAGGTCACATCCTTGAAAGCCCTATGGAGTTTAGTTCTACTCTGCACACATGGGGTCACCATGAGTCAGAATCCACTTGATGGCAACTGGTAATGTTTCTTGTTGCAAGAGAAATATATACTCCTTACTTGCTTAAACTAGTGTTTGTCGGGTTTGTTGTTTGTTATAGCTAACCAAAATTCTACCAGTGCAGAAGACTTACTGGAAAAAAGAAATCTGGGCTAGTCATTTAGACAGGCTGTGTTATTTTCAGCGATATGTGGAAATGTATGGCTTTGACAGAGACTAACATAAAAAAAAAATAATGAAAGTAGTAAATTAGTTATCTGTCATACAAATAAGGAAATACTATGGAAAGACAATGAAACTAAACTACAAACCTTGATTAATCAAAATCCAAAAAGAGCAATTTGATTGGATTTAGTTTAAACTTAACATTAAGTAAGCCTAACCATATTTGTTGATTTAACTTACCTAGAGATAATGTACGAAATAAAATTGAAGTAACGTGTCAAAGCCCTTGCTAAAATTTTATCTCAAAAATGAAAGAAAATATTTAATTTTTTCATAATTATTATTTAATTCAATGGAAATGGATTTCTTATCTGCTTCAGAAAAAAGTTCCTGTCTTCCTTGAAGTTTAAAAAACACAACAAAAGCAAACAGAATTAACTGTATGAATTGCTACCTTTCTTATCTAAACCTTGGGCATTACATAAAGTTTGGCAGTCCTGTTTTACTGGTTTTATTTTCCCCATGAAGTAAGCACACAAAGAAAAACACACTTTCTGCTCCATAAGAATGACAGTACTAGACCTCATTTTAATAAACAAATGATCTTCTTTAATAATTTATTAATTACTATGCTAAAATTTTGTACTTTTAAACTAAAAGCATTTCAATGGCTTTAAGGAGCTAGTCAATATAGATACAGATATACAATTGGATTGGATTTTTACAGTTATCAGTGTATATAACAAATTTTCCTGTAAAGTTAGAACTAAGGACAACCACATAGTGTGAACATATATTTAACCTAAAAAACTTTTATACTATTTTCATAATGATTGTTATCTTCCTAATTATTTTCAAAATAGGCTTAACTTATCACGTCAGCATTAACAAGAAAATTTTTATTTATTCTACTCAAATGTATAACACGGGGCTATAATGGAAGAGTTGTGTCCATGTGTATATATGTACATCTGCTTTACAAACACTAGAATTATGAATCAGTTGCAGCCAAAACACAGAAGAGAAAGTAATTCATCTGCCTTTGAATGTGCAGCTTATTTTCATACAGGATGTGCCACTTGATCCAGAATTTAAGGAACCATAGTGAATGATGCAAGATAGAAAACAATAGAAAGCCATTCTCAGCGAAGGAAACAGAAGCACATGTTTTGCTGATAATGAATTTAATTGATTTTTTTCTTTAAACAGGGTGTTTGAGATGGTGACTCATTCATATGTAGTGAACTTTACTTATGAGGAGTCCAAATTTAAACTATGTAATCTATTAAAATAAAATGTATACAAAGATAATTGCATTGGGATTTTAGTTATAAAGAAGATTCAGTATGGGTCCATACGGTACAATATCTTCCAAGGCAACTTTATTTACAAAATAATTCATGGAAAGTCCCTGTTGTTATAATTTTAATATAGCTTATTATTTGATTATTCAAATTTTAAAAAATTTATATAACTCACTGATTAATATTTTCATATGTTTTCACATGTCCTCATGATCTGAATTTAGGTAGATAGATCTACTTAGATATATCTAATTAGATATGTCTAATTTTGACATAATCATGGCATCTTAGAAATGGATTCAAGTGTGCAGAACTTAGTCTGCACAAATTAGCTTAGTATTTTTTTTTTTTTTGTATTTCAACTATTAATGTATTTTGGCCAAAAGAAGACTGTGTGATAGTGGGAGCAATAATTTTACAAAATTATGGCATTGAATCTAGGTATAACTAATAGAAAGTCCCTAAACACCTGAATTCTTCACCAGCAAATTATAATCACTGCAGATTCATTAGAGGGAGGGGAAGGGAATATTCCAAGCAGATACTCAAGATAAAAATCACTCAATTTTCATAAAGCTTTTTCCTTACTTTTCAACATAATCTTCTAGCAAACTAGGTAAGCCCAAGGATTTATATTGCCTAGGCCAGTGCTTCACTTTAATTTGTTTTTATATTTTTGGCATTTCTTTGTTCTTTTTGTTTTTAATTACCTGAAGAACTTTGTTTTAGGTGTGATACTAGTAATTTTTTTTATACTAGCTAGCACTTATCAAGTGCCCAGTATATGACAGGCACGGTGCTTCACATTGATTTAATTATCATGACAACCCTATGATGGAGGTATTATCATAATTCCCATTTCACAGATGCAGAACTGAGATGCCAAATAAATAAGTGACTCTCTCCAGGTTGTACAGCTAGTAAGTGGCAGTGGTAGGATTTTAACTGAGATTGGTTCCGGCTCCAGAGTCCATTCTCTTCACCTGATGTTTTACTATAATATGTAGCATATACTTCAAGCTTAGTTTTAGACTTAACCTGCCTTTTTCATTTTAATAGAGAATATTAAATATTTACAATTTTTATGGTAACTGAAGTGTCCTCCAGCAATAACTTCATGTGCTCAGATTTCAATTTTTTTTTGCTATTTCCCTTTTCTATGTATCCTGCTATATCAACAGCTATTTTGTTCTCGTTGTTGTTCACTAGTGTTTGAAAAGTATGTCTCGTATTTTGTATCCATTGGTATTACCATCTGCCATGTGGAAATCTTATTTGGACCTCTGTTTCTCACAGTAGAAAAGCCAAGAATAAACTGGTGGGTTGTTGATAACATAATGAAAATTTCAAACATTTATATCTTTTTAACTTGAGACTTTTGACTTTTGTTTTTTTTATCTTATTATGCATTCATAAACTATTTGACCTTCAAATTGCTTTATAAACATATTTATTTTTTTTAAGTCATTACATATTCCAAATATTACACCAGTCATTCTATGCCATGTCTTTTCCATTCCTGAAGAGTGTTATCCCTGAACCTTGCATTCCTGAAAATATCTACTGTTTTATACACGAATGCCTACTTGAATATATAGGGAGTCCTTTGGTCACAATATTTTTCCATCAGAATATGGTTGACAGTATACCATTTTCTTCTTTGATTTAATGTTACACAGTAGAAGCCCACAAAAACCCTGCTTTTTGCTTTATGTAGTTATCTGGTTAAATTCAGGCGATAGAGAAACAAGTTAAGTCATGCCAAAAATAGCCAGAAAGATCCATAATGTGGAGCATTCTACAAGAAAACTGACTTAGACTCTTCATAAAGTCAAAATCATGAGAAAACAAAGGAGTGGGAAAACTTTTCTAGATTAAAAGTGACTTAAAGAGATATTATGACCAAGCAAAATGTATAAACCTCTGTTATATCCTAGAAAAAGGAAAACCACTATTAACAAAAAGACATTTTGAAGACAATTGGAGAAACTTAAATGTGGAATGATACTAGATGATATTAGGGAATTATTGCTAATTGGTATCAATGGTATGTGTTCTTTAGGAAAATGGCCCCATTCTTAGAAAATGTATGCTGAAGTATTTAGAGGTGATGTCTCATGATGTCTGCAACTTAAATGGTTTAGAGAGTAAAGTGTGTGTGTGTGTTATTGTTGTTGTTGTTAGGTACCATCAAGTCGGTTCTGACGCATAGTGACCTTATATAAAACAGAATGAAACACCGCCGTGTCCTGCAGCATCTTCATGGTTGTTGTTATGCTTGACCCTATTGTGGCAGCCACTGCGTCAATCCATCTCATTGAGGGTCTTCTTCTTTTTTGCTGACCCTCCATTTTACCAAGCATGTTGTCCTTCTCCAGGGACTGGTCCCTCCTGATAACCTGTCCAAAGTATGTGAGATGAAGTCTTGTCATCCTCACGTCTAAGGATCATTCTGGCTGTACTTCTTCCAAGACAGATTTGTTCATTCTTTTGTCAGTCCATGGTATATTCAATATTCTTCGCCAACACCACAATTCAAAGGCATCAATTCTTCTTCAGTTTTCCTTATTCGTTGTCCAGCTTTTGCATGCATGTTAAGCGATTGAAAACACCATGGCTTGAGTCAGGCGCACCTTAGTTCTCAAAGTGACATCTTTGCTTTTTAACACTTTAAAGAGGTCTTTTACAGCAGATTTGCCCAATGCAATGCGTCTCTTGATGTCCTGACTGCTGCTTTCATGGGTGTTGATTGTGGACCCAAGTAACTTGTGTGTGTTTGTGTGTGTGTATATATATACACAGAGAGAAAGAGACAGAGAGAGAAACAAAGCTAATAGAGAAAATGTTAATTATTCTATTTAGGAGGGAAGTATATGGAAGTTGACTATATTTTTGTGTCTACTTTTGACATTTTTCAAAAAAAAATCTGGGGGAAATAAAGAAAATAGTGATGCTGGTGTTTTCTCTGACCATATGCTTACAGAATTCTTTCTTTATTCTTGAGAAATATGACTATAATACTGTGGATTTTGGTCTCTTTTCATTATTTTTGTCTGATATTATCAGTCCTTCCAATTTACATTTGTCACAGCTGCACTTAAGTTTAGGTGATTGTGTGTAGCTACATTTATGATAAAAAGTGTGTATTAGCCCTTTGGGTTTTGCTATAACCTATTCTCTTCACAAACCTATCTAGTACAAATTTCTTTAAGTTCAGAGTCTATGGTTGGCATCCTTCCCTTGTGTCTAGGGCAGATTTTTCCCTGTGTTTAAATTCCTTTGGTCTTTCTTCCTTCACAATTTAAAGAGCAGGAATTTTGCAACCTTGCTTGTGCTAAAAATATTACTGTACACATGGGATTCTAGATATTTTCTTTACTTATACTTTTTATTTTTTTCTCTCTTGATTTGGATTGAAGAATTTCCTAATTTTCTTCTGTCCTTACAAACCAAGAATTTTCTGAGCATTAGAGCTATGTATAAGTATTCTCATGACAAACTTGGAAACAGGGAATGCGGTAAAATGTCAGTGATAAAATACAAACATAAATAATCTATATTTTGACACAAATAGACCATTAGGTTATGTGTGCTGCAACTGAAAATGCATAGTTCCATTGGAATGATGCTGTGTCCCAACAGAATTTGGAACTGGCATTAAAATTAAAAGCTATGTGAGAATCATAATGATTGGTGAGTGCTGGATGGATGTGGGGTTGAGAAATTAAAGATAAAGCACAAATTATACAAATCTAAAGAAGATGAGACAGAAGAATAGAAAGTGCTTTCTTTAAAAAAAAAAAAAATCCAGACTTTGGTATTGTGAATGAGTAATATGTGTATTCCAAATTTCCTTCTGATAACTCTCTCCTAAGTGTTAAAACAGGCTAATTTCAACAAACAGAATATATGGTTTCAATCACTCAGTTATTTGCCATGAATTACAACAGAGGGGGAGGGGTATGGCTTTGTGGGTGACTTTTAGTTCAATAATTCTTTGCTTTGTAGTACTGAGGCTGCTTAAAGATATCTACAGTAGCAAAGCTGAAGGAAACCATGGATGATACTTCATTTTAAAAATTATCGTTGCCCTGAAGAAACAAACATACAAGCAAATGTATGGCTCAAAGGCCAGAGCTCTATAATATTTTCTATCTCAAACATGAAATTTAG
Source organism: Trichechus manatus latirostris (assembly GCF_000243295.1). NCBI lineage: Eukaryota > Metazoa > Chordata > Mammalia > Sirenia > Trichechidae > Trichechus > Trichechus manatus. Next base: position 17,474,578 of record NW_004443987.1, read on the forward strand.
CTCTTTTCTAGAGCCCTGTATTAATCTTCTTAATTCTCTATTTTCTCTATTTACCATTCCACTTCCACACTCTGATTCTATCAGTAAAAAATGAAAGAAAATACAGTATTTCTGATTCCCCATTATGTTATAGATTCTTACATTATTTATACTAGCCTAATCCTAAGGTGAATTACTGTGCTAAGGTATTGTGAAATATAGGTGTTGTGTATTCAAGTGTGGAAGTAGATTGCTTTAAGAAAATCTTAAATACAAAAGGAAAAAGAGAATATAAATAAAAAAAAGATGGCTAGAGTAAAAGGGTAATTATTTTAACAAAACAGAATTTTCTTTAGAAAATAATCAGTAAGGTGAATTATTTTCCTTTAAGAACTTAAAATTATGCTTCAAATTTCAAACAATTTTTGTCAACAAATCTGTTTGTACAATGAGATGTGGTTGTATACTCTTAGATTATACCTCTACAACTCCAAAATGATCTTATCTAGAGTTTAGACCATTGTTTCTCAGATCATAAACATCACCTAAAATGCTTTTAAAGTTACAAATTTCTTGGATCCCAGCTTAGACCTAGTGAACAGAAGCTCCAGGAAATTAGTCTAGGAATCTGTATTGTATCAAGCTCCCTATTTGGCTAGTTTGGGAAACACTACTGTAGATTAGATACACATGGATGTTAGAAAAAAAAATTAAAACATATGTTGTCAATTTTGGTAACTGGCCAAAGACTAAAATTATACTTTCACTGTCATTAATTTACCTATTATGTCCTACTTTTTGTTGCAAGAAAATAGGAATCATATGGAATTTTTCCACCACCCGTCTTTCAGTCTGTCATACTTTGATGGCTTGCATGTTGCTGTGATGCTGGAAGCTATGGCATAAGTATTTCAAACACCAGGAGGATCAACCATGGTGGATAGGCTTCAGCTGAACTTGTAGAATAAGACTGACTAGGAAGAAAGGTCTGATGATCTACTTCTGAAAATTAATTAATGAAAATTCTATGGATCACAACCAAATATTGTCTGATATAGTGCTGGAAGATGAGTCTCCTAGGTTGGACGACACTCAAAATATACTGTGGCTGCAACAATGGACTCAAGGATATACCAATCATTAAGATGGCATAGGATGGGGTGACATTTTGTTTTGTTGTGCATGGGGTTGCCACGAGTCAGAACTGACTCGATGGTAACTAACAATACTAACATAGAATTTTTACAGTATAACTTTTTATGAATGAGTCATAATTACATTTCCTTCTGAAATTTGACATAAAATTGTAACATCAGATTTTTGAGAGTCTATTGCATGCTGTTTACCCATAACAAAATGTCTACTACCATTCATTGACCCCACAATTCCTCTGTCAGTTTGTTGTACTGTGTTGGCTTGCCTGTTGCTGTGATACTGGAAGCTATGCCACCAGTATTTCAAATACCAGCAGGGTAACCCATGATGGACAGGTTTCAGGAAGCTTTCAGACTAAAATAGACTAGGAAGAAGGACCTGGCAGTTTACTTCTGAAAAAAATTAGCCAGTGAAAACCTTATGAATAGCAGCTGTCATGGATTGAATTGTGTTCCCCAAAAATATGTGTATCAATTTGACTAGGCCATGATTCCCAGTATTGTGTGATTGTCCACCCCACCATTTTGTGATTTTCCAATGTGTTGTAAATCCTACCTCTATGATGCTAATGAAGTGGGATAGGCAGCAGTTATGTTAATGAGGCAAGATTCAATCTACAAGATTGGATTGTGTCTTGAGCCAATCTCTTTTGAGACATAAAAGAGAGAAGCGAGCAGAGAGACGGGAGACTTCACACCATTAAGAATGCAGTGCCAGGAGCAAAACGAGTCTTTTGGACCTGGAGTTCCTGCACAGAGAAGCTCCTAGACCACAGGAAGATTGATGACAAGGACTTTCTTCCAGAGCCGACAGAGAGAGAAAGCCTTCCTCTGGAGCTGTCGACCTGAATTCGGACTTCTTGCCTACTAAACTATGAGAGAATAAACTTCTGTTTGTTAAAGCCATCCAGTTGTGGTATTTCTGTTATAGCAGCACTAGAAAGCTAAGACAGTAGCAGAAAATTGTCTGAAGTAGTGCTGGAAGGTGTGCCCTTTAGGATAGGAGACACTCAAAATACAACTGGGGAACAGCAGCCTCCTCAAAGTAGAGTCAATCTTAATGACCTGGATGGAGGAAAGCTTTTGGGACTTTCATTTGCTGATGTGGCATGACTCGAAATGAGAAGAAACAGCTGCAAACATCCATTAATAATCCAAATGTAGAATGTACGAAGTATGAATCAGGGAAAATTGGAAGTCATCAAAAATGAAATAGAATGCATAAACATTGATATCCTAGGCATTAGTGAGCTGAAATGGACTGGTATTGGCCATTTTTAATCAGACAATCATGTGGTCTACTGTGCCAGGAATGACAAATTAAAGAGGAATGGTGTTGCATTCATCGTCAAAAAGGACACTTCAAGATCTATTCTGAAGTACAATGCTGTCAAAGATAGGATGATATCCATAAACCTACAAGGAAGACCACTTAATACGAATATTAATGAAATTTACCCACCAACCACTAATACCAAAGATAAGGAAACTGAAGATTTTTACCAACTTCTCCAGTCTAAAATTGATCAAACTTGTAATCAAGATACACTGACAATTATTGGTGGTTGGAATGAGAAAGTTGGAAACAAGAAGGATCTGTAGCTCGAAAATATGACCTTGGTGATAGAAACCACACTGGAGATCCCATGATAGAATTTTGCAAAACCAGTGACTTATTCATTGCAAATATCTTTTTTCAACAACATATGAGGACCTCACCAGATGGAATACACAGGAATCAAATCAACTACATCTATAGGAAGAGACTATAGAAAAGCTCAGTATCATCAGTCAGAAGAAGGCCAAGGGCCAACTGTGGAACAGACCATCAATTGCTCAAATGCAAGTTCAAGTTGAAGCTGAAGAAAATTAAAACAAGTCCACCAGAGCCAAAATACCACCTTGAGGATATCCCACTTGAATTTGGAGACCATTTCGATAACAGATTTGATGCATTGAACACTAATGACCAAAGACCAGAGTTGTGGGATGACATCAAGGATATCAGACATGAAGAAAACAAAGGGCTATGAAAAAGACAGGAAAGAAAGGAAAGACCAAAATGAATGTCAGAAGAGACTCTGAAACTTGCTCTTGAACAAAGAGAAGCTAAAGTGAATGGAAGAAATGATGAAATAAAAGAGCTGAACAGAAGATTTCAAAGGGTGGCTTGAAAAAACAAAGTAAAGGATTAGAATGAAATGTGCAAAGACCTGAAGTTAGATAACCCAAATGGAAGAACATGTTTGGCATTTCTCAAGCTGAAGGAACTGAGAAAAAAAATTCAAGCCTTGAGTTGCAATATTAAAGGATTCTATGGGCATAACATTGAATGACAAATGAAGCATCAAAAACAGGTGGAAGGAATACACAGAATCACTCTAACAAAAAGAATTGGTCGACATTCCACTATTTCAGGACCTAGCATATGATCAAGAACCAATGGTACTGAAGGAAGAAGTCCAAGCTGCAACTTAAGGGATGCGTGAAAAACAAGGCTCCAGGAATTGACGAAGTACCAATTGAGATGTTTCAACAAATGGATGCAGCGCTGGAGGTGCTCACTCGTCTATGCCAAGAGATTTGGAAGGCAGGTACCTGGCCAACTGACTGGAAGGGATCCATATTTGTGCCCATTCCAAAGAAAGGTGATCCAACAGAATGCAGAAATTATCAAACAATAACATTAATATCACAGGCAAGTAACATTTGCTGAAGATCATTCAAAAGTGGTTGCAGCAGTCCATCAACAGGGAACTACCAGAAATTCAAGCCGGATTCAGAAGAGGACATGGAACAAGGGATATCATTGCTGATGTGGGATTGATCTTGGCTGAAAGCAAAGAGTATCATAAAACTGTTTACCTGTATTTTACCAACTGCGTAGATCATAACAAATTATGTATAACATTTCAAAGAATGGGAATTCTATAACATTTAATTGTGCTCAAGAGGAATCCATACATAGCCCAAGAGGCAGTCATTCAAACAGAACAAGGGGATATCATGTGGTTGAAAATCAGGAAAAGTGCGTGTCAGGGTTGTATCCTTTCGCCACACTTATTCAATCTGAATGTTGAGCAAATTGTCTGAAAGGCTGGACTATATGCAGAAGAATGTGGTATCAGGATTGGTGGATGACTCGTTAACAACCTGTGATATGCAGATGACACAACCTTGCTTGTTGAAAGTGAGGAAGACTTGAAGTACTCACAGATGAAGACCAAAGACTACAGCCTTCAATATGGATTACACCTCAACATAAAGAAAACAAAAATCCTCACAACTGGACCAATAAGCAATATCATGACAACTGGAGAAAATATTATGTTGTCAAGGATTTCATTTTACTTGGATCCACAATGAATGCCCATGGAAGCATCAGTCAAGAAAGCAAACGACATATTGCATTGGGCAAATCCACCGCAAAAGACTTCTTTAAAGTATTTGAAAGTAAAGATGTCACTTTAAGGACTGAGTTGTGCCTGACCCAAGCCATGCTAGTTTCAATCTCCTCATATGCATGTGAAGCTGGACAATGAATAAGGAAGACTGAAAAAGAATTGATGACTTTGAATTATGGTGTTGGTGAAGAATATTGAATATACCATGGACTGCCAGAAGAAGGAATAAATCTGTCTTGGGAGAAATACAGACAGAATGCTCCTTAGAAGCAAGGATGGCAAGGCTTCATCTCACATACTTTGGACATGCTATCAGAAGGGATCAGTCTGGGGAGAAGAACATCTTACTTGCTAAAGTAGAGGGTCATCAAAAGGGAGGAAGTTGCTGAATGAGATGGATTGACCCAGTGGCTGCAAAAATGGGCTCAAGCATAGCAATGACTGAGGATGGTGCAGGACTGGACAGTATTTCATTCTGTTGAACATGGGGTCGCTATGAGTTGGAATCGACTGGAGAACAGGTAACAATATCATCAAGAATATTCATTGATCAGTATAAGGAGGCCACTGAATAGTGTGGTTAACCATTCAGGCTTGGAACCTGACTACTTGCATTGTAGTGACTGCTCTGACACTTACTGAATAGAAAACCTTAGTCAAGTTATTTAACAACCTGTCTCCCAGCTTCCCTGAGAGGTTAAAACTAAGAGAAAAAAATAGTAACTGACTCATAGGGTGATAGTAATAATTAAATAAGTTGATACATCCAAGAACATTTGACATCTACTAAGTGCTCAGAGGATATTAGTTATCATATCACATGGTATTGTCAGATAAGCATTATAATTAAGTTATGGTTAAATGGATTAAACTCTTAGGTTGTGGCAGTATTTCAAACAGGAGTAGTTCTGCAAAAATTTTCCAGATTATGAATTCTCTTGACACTTTTAATACAGCTTTTTTAAGCATTAGGTAAAAAATTCTAAATATAAATTGACCGTATAGACATGTAGAGTGAAAGTAAATGAATAAAGCATCACGATTAATTTGAACTCCTCTAATGAATCATTTATGATAATTGGGTAGAGGATGATCTCTAGTTCACCTTTGCTTCGCAAACCTTTTCTTCAAGGAGTATGCACATTAATTGGATAAATATAATTGAAGAGTGATGTATAAAATACTCAAGAATTCATCGTTTCAAATACCCTTAAGCATTGTAAAAACATTACTATATACAATTATATTCTATTTGCAAATGACACATGTATATATATTTTTTACATATTCCTTGGGGCAAGTCTTCATAGACTTCTACTAAACCAGTTATTTCTCAGACATGACTGGGCATCTGAATTATCTGAATATTACCCAGAATATTTGCTCCATGGGCCAGATTTAAGGGACCAAAAAATAACATCCTTAATCTATTTGGAAGCATTATAACTTTAAAATAACTCAAACTTGCAGCGCTTCCAGCTGCTATTCCAGAATTTTCACATCCTGCATGTTTCTACTTCCAAAGCCAATTCTATCATAAGTCACTCATTCGCTATCATTGTATGGGTGCTCAATACCATGTTGTGTTGTTGTTAGGTGTTGTTAAGTTAGTTTTGACTCATAGTGACCCTATGCACAACAGAACGACACACTGGTCCTGCACCATCCTCACAATCGTTGCTGTACTTGAGCCCATTGATGCAGCCACTGTGTCAGTCCATCTCACGAGGATCTTCCTCTTTTTCGCTGACCATCTACTTTACCAAGCATGATGTACTTCTCCAGGGAATGATCGCTCTTGATAACATGTCCAGAGTATGTGAGACGTAGTCTCGCCATCCTTGCTTCTAAGGAGAATTCTGATTGTACTTCTTCCAAGACAGATTTGTTCATTCTTTTAGCAGTCCATGGTATATTCAATACTCTTCGCCAACAGCACAATTCAAATTAAAGTCACCTTTCCTGACTTTAATCCATGCAGCATCCCCTTGTTCTGTTCGAACGACAGTCCCACGCGTCTGCCAGTTTGTCGTACTGTGGGGGCTTGTGTGCTGTTGTGATGCTGGAAGCTATGCCACTGGTATGCAAATACCAGCAGGGCCACCCATGGTGGACAGACTTCAACTGAGCTTGCAGACTAAGAAAGACTAGGAAGAAGGACCCGAAGGTCTAGAACTAGCCAGTGAAAACCTTACGAATAGCAGCGGAACATTGGCTGATATAATGGCAGAAGACGAGCCCCCTCAGGTTGGAAGGCCCTCAAAATACAACTGGAGAAGAGCTGCCTCCTCAAAGTAGACTCAATCTTAATGACGTGGATGGAGTCAAGCTTTCTGGACCTTTATTTGCTGATGTGGCACGACTCAAAATGAGAAGAAACAGCTTTAAATATCCATTAGTAATCAGAACGTGGAATGTACGAAGTATGAATCTAGGAAAATTGGAAATTATCAAAAATGAAATGGAATGCATAAACATTTATACCCTAGGCATTAGTGAGCTGAAATGGACTGATATTGGCTCAATACCATACTGCTCTGTAAATTCCCAAATCTGACCTCATCCACCACAATCACCACCTTACACACACACAGACACTCACTGTGTACCAAGTGCTCCACCTTCCTTTCTGGAACTCAAAGGTAATCATCAGCAAACACTTCCACATATTCAAACTCTATTTTGAATATTCCTTTCACTTTATTTCACCCCTAGTGATACTGCTCTTTTTTCAGCCCTCTCAAGTACAGTCCTCTCCCATCGACATCACACCAGGGTATGGTGGTGAGGTAGATAGCCTCCTTGCTTCCCACTGGCACTTCAAACTGCCGCTTCTTCCTTAAAATCCTGAGCTTCTTTAAAATATATCGCTTAATTTTACTATTTGCGATTGCTACATGTTGTTGACATCTATCCACATGAACACAACCATTTACGAAATATTTTAGCTTAACACTGATCACTGTATCCCCCTCCATCTCCATTCATAAAGACTTCCTTATCCATATAGACAAGCAATCTGGCACCCTAACTTCTCACTTTTTTGACCTCCTATTACCAATTATCTTTTCTTCCACCCCCATCTCAACTACCCAAACTCATGGTCCTTTCTAGACCAGTGGCTTTCAAACTTTTTAGCTCCATGTGTGCACCAAGCGATATTGTATAAAAAGCATACAACCATGCTAATTGGATTCACTGAAAATTTATAACTTCATTTCTCAAGTGACTATTCAACACTGACAAAAAATTCTACTATGTTTCTTTAAAAAATAAACGTCTATCTCTCAAAGTCATCTATGTTAATCATTTTTTCTCCTCAAATTTCCACTAAGAATCACACATCTTAGCTAAATGACCTTGACATATACTTCATAGAAAAAATAGAGGCAATTGGATTGTAATGACTTCAATCTTGATATCATCAATTCCACTAACTTTTCCATGTCTACGCTCATGCACTCTGTTTTCTCTTCTAACACAATAGAGCAAGTGTGACTGCTCTTATTTAAGCAAGCCCCTTTACTTTTCCCTGAATTCTACATCTTCCTGCCTTCTAAAGGACTGTATTCCTGTGATTATTCTGTTTCTCTTTATTGTCAATTTCCCTTTCTAATGAATCAATTCTAGCAGCATATATTTTAATGCATGCTACTACTACTACTACTGCTACTGCTGCTTTTGCTACTATTACTACTAATACCTTGAATCCAGATACTCCTCAAAGCACTCCTCCATCTTCCTGCATCTCTTCATAGAATAAATTTTTGCCTAGAGGAATAGGCAATCTGCTAGCCAAAGTCTCTGCTCTTAGATCTGCCTCCTCCTAGAGGGAGAACAATTTTTTCTATTTGACTTCTGCTCACCAAGCTAGGCACTTGCCTAGAGAGAATAACTTTGTCTTATTCACAAAGCAGTGCTCCCAGGATAGGCTAGCAAAAGCCCTGGGAATGACTCAGGCCTCTGCTCCCTTGACCTTTGTTCTATCTACACGATCTCCTTGGATGATATTATCCAGTTCCATAGCTTCAAATTTGTTTTCTGAACACTTTCTGTACTCTGGATTTTATACCCAACTGCTTACCCAAGATCTCAATTTGCATGTCTAATAAGCATCACAAACAGCAGCACTAAAACGGAACAGTAATTTCTCTCCAAAATATGCTTAGCACTTTCAAATGGACTCTGATTGTGTTAAGAATAAAATCCAGTATCCTTACCATGCCCTGCACATCACTACATGATCTTTACCCTGCTTACGTCTTCTACCTCACCTACTTCCTTTCTCTCCTTGCTTCAGTTCACTAAGCTCCAGACTCAATGGGTTTCTTTAGGTACATATTACTGGGCTTTACACTTTCTAATCCTGTAGTTTGGAATGCTATTCCCCCAAAATTTGCATGACTGACTCCTTCTCATCCTGTAAGTCAAATACAACTCTTCGGAAATATTTCCTTGAAATGACTTTAACTAGTGCAGTGCCCCATGCTCCCCACAGTCTAACTCTGCCATATTATTGTATTTTATTTTCCTCAAAGCATTTAGTTTCTGAGATTATCCTATGAATTTATTTGCATGTTGATTTTTCTCCACTAGAATATACACTGTCTAAAAGCAGAGAGTCCCTTTGTCTCGTTTTCAGCTGCAGCCTTAGCACTAAACAAATAGTACGGACTCAAAAAATATATATCAGCTGATTGACAGAATGAAGTGATACTTATAGAAAAATGGGGGTCCACATCCTAATGCTATGTATCAAAGAATGACATTAAATAAGTTACCAAATTTCTTTAAGTCTTAGTTTTATCATTTATAAAACTCAAAAAATAAAGATGCCCACCTTGCAGGGTTTTTCTGCAGATAAATATAATGTACGTAAAAGAGATTGTAAGAATGTTTAACAAATATTTAGAGCTCAATCATAATTTACAATTTATAAAAATAACTATTTTACCTGAATTCTGTAATTAACACATTCTGCTGATTAAGACTAACCACCTCCAAATGATCTGAATTAATTTTCATTATTATACACATATTTGAAAGGCTGTTTAACCACTTCTTCTAATATCAAAACATACAACATTTGAAAAATGTCTGTTGGGGTGGGGTGTATTAAATGTAAATAAGTCCACAAACTTTAAAAGAAGGCATTTGTTTAGCCACGATTTACCTCATTTTCTATTATTTTCAATAATATTATCCTCACTCATTTTCTGGCTTTACATCGATTCATGTATGTATATAAACAAAGTTCGTAAATTGTCAATAAGCAAATGAGGGTTAAATAGTTTAGTAATTAGTCAAATTATGTGTAATTTGTGTAACAAATCATGTTCTATAATTTGCGACATGACTAAATTAAAACCTTAATGTTGTCTCTTCCCTATAGATCTTTTTGCTGTGTTTCAGTACATTTACAAAAAGAAACAAAAAACAAGCATTCACTATTGAGTTATATAACATTTTTTCAAGATTAAAGTGGATACTAAAATGCAGCAAAAATAAAGTACCACTGGAGCTACATAATTTGGACACTGTCCTAATGCAAGCTGTCATTAGAAACTTTATTAGTATACAGTCATTATTGCTGCTTGGTACTATACAAAACACTCTTAAGAATAAATGACCACATAGGCTAGGGAGTAATTTAATAAATGTGAAAATTCATTTTATGTTATTCCCTACTGACAAAAATTAGTATTTTCTCAATGGCTTATACCAGGTTTAATAGGTAGAAGGGAAAGACAGTGTGCAATAAAGTATAAGTAAAACATTAACTTCAAATCAATTGCAAATTTTCTATTGAATTGCAATACTTCGTGGCTTTTTAGAGATAGAATATCTTAAACTTATAACATTCTAATATTTAAAAGTGTGAGCACTGATAAAATGAACTTAAGTCTTACTGGAGTTTGGCATAATCTGGGATTTACTTGTAAATTTTATGATCATAAATCTTTATATTTTATATAAAGAGAAGTGAAAACACAATTTAATTCTATATTTAGGTGCATGAATCTGAATTGAAAGAGTAATATGGATCATTTTCAAAGGTTATACTGAATAACTGTGGACAAAGCTTTATAGGTCAGAAAACTGAATCTTCCTCTGTGTGGTATCTGGGAAGAATAACATTTAGTTAGTCTTAACAGCTTTTTAAGAATTACCTTGCAAAACAATGATTATTATGCATCTAGAATTTGGAGGCCTTCAAAACAAACCTAGCACTAATTTTCACATTTTTTTTTTTCTGGTGAACATGGATGTCGTAGTCTAAAGTAGCCAAAACATAAACTAAGTTCCACATTAACATTTAAATTTATTTATTCTGACCTACAGCATGCATTCCCACAAATGTATTAAATAATTAAGCAATTTGTCACTATGACCTTTCATAAGTTTTAAGAAAATGAAATGACATATTCAAACAAAATCCCAGACTGCAACATTAAGATCAAACATAGAAAACACTATCCAAAACACTTGGTATCTATGAGGAAACATCCAGCTTCAGAGATGGAAAAAAAAAAAAAAAGAAGAAGAAGCAAAACACTTTAGCAGTTCTTCATCAAAGCTGAATACATTTTTTTTTCGTATTTTCTTATTGGATTTATTTCTTCCTATAGGCAATTAAAAACTGTTTAGCATCAACACTGTAGGGAAAGTAAAATAAATTTCTGGTCCTCAAAGGGAATAGGCAATTTAGAAGGGGATAAAATGGGCTTTGTTAATCCAAAACAATTTAGGATATGTTTTCTTAAAATATTGTTGGATGAATCATAATCATTTAGAGATGATTTTCAACACAATTAACTTCTGAGGACTAAAAGAACTAGCTTGGCATCAGCTTTCACCAAAAGATGCCATCCCTCTCCTAATTATATAAGCAGCACTTAATGCACTTCCATGACCACACCTTATTTCTTAGAAATTCCATATTTAGACAAATTTTTATTGTTTTTAAATTCCCTATGATTTGTGTATAAATAGCTACTAAAACAATTACATTGGTGGTGTTCTTTAATAACAAATGGTCTATTGGCAATATATACTGCAATTCTTTAGTACACTACATTTAGGAAAGAAAAAAATATAAAGCAATAAGAAAAATGGAAATATTCCACAAGAAAAAAGAAAATGGACCAAGGACTTGGTCAACTAACCGAAGAAGAAATACAAAGGAAAAATGAACACAAAAGCATATTCTTTTCTATTCATAATGAAATGAATGTATTTTTTACAATAATATGCTGTATTTTCTGCAACCAATTACTAAAATATATTTTAAATGAAAATTTGCAATGTTGTTAAGGGTTCAAGGACGTGGAAATTTTTATAAATTGTTTTTGGAAGTTGTTGCTGTTGTTAGGTGCCATTGAGTTTGTTCTGACTCATAGCAACCCTATATACAACAGAACGAAACACTGCCCAGTCCTGCGCCATCCTCACAATAGTTGCAATGCTTGAGCCCATCTTGGCAGCCACTGTGTCAGTCCATCTCGTTGAGGGTCTTCCTCTTTTTTGCTGACCCTCTACTTTACCAAGTATGATGTCCTTCTCCTGAGACCGGTCCCTTCTGATAACATGTCCGAAGTACGTTAGACCAAGTCTTGCCATCCTTGCTTCTAATTTGAAAGGTAAATTACTTTAAAAAGTTTCTTGACAGGAGAGAATTGTGTTATATAGGTATATCAAAATAGGTGGATGGATGGGCAAATGGACAGAGAAGATAAGTAGATAAACAAATAGGTTTAAAAATACCTAGTAAGTCCATTTACAACAGCATCAAAAATAATAAAATATTTAGGAATATATTTAGCCAAAGAGTGAAAAACTTATTCTCTGAACACTGCAAAACTTTGCTGAAAGAAATTACAGAAGATCAAAATAAATGGAAAGACATCATATATTCATGGTTAGGAAGACTTAATATTGTTAAGATGACAATCTCCCCAAATTGATCTAAAGACTCAGGGCAATCTCTATGGAAACCCCATATGATTTCTTTGCAGAAATTAAAAAGCTGCTCCTAAAATTCATATGGAAACGCAAGGGACCTAGAAAAGTCAAAACAATCTTGAAGAAGAAGAACAAAGTTGGAAGAGTCATAATTACTGATTTTAAAACTTACTACAAAGCTAGTTATGAAGACAGTGAGTTAATGGCATGATGATAAGCATATAGATAAACGGAATAGAATTGAAAATCCAGAAATAAATCCTCACATTTAGGGTCAATTAATTTTTGACAAGGGTCCTAAGAAAATTCAATGGGGAAAGAACAGTCATTACAAAAAATGGTGCTGGGACAACTGAATAGCCACATGCAAAACAATGACTATGGATCCCTACCTCAAATTATACACAACATTACATATAAATGGATCAAAGACATAAATATAAGAGCTAAGACTGTAAAATTCTTCAAACAGAACATAGATGTACAACTTCATGTCCTTGGATTAGGCAACAGTTCCTTAGATACTACACTAAAAGTACAAGCAACAAAAGAAAAAAAAAGATAAACTGGACATTGTCAAAATTAAACTTTTTTGTGCTTCAAAATACTATCAAGAAAGTGAAAAAACAAACCGCAGAATGAGAGAAAATTTTTGCAAATCAGTATATCTGATAAGGGACTAGTATCTAGAATACTTAAAGAACACTTACATCTCAATAATAAAGAGACAACCCAATGAAAAACTGGGCAAAAAATCTGAACAGGCATTTCTCCAGAGAAGATATACAAATTGCTAATTCCCGAAACCCATTGCCATCAAGTTGATTCTGACTCACAGTGACCCTATAGGACAGAGTAGAACTACCTCGTAGGGTTTCCAAGAAGTGGCTGGTGGATTCGAACTGCTGACCGTTTGGTTAGCAGCCATAGCTCTTAACCACTATGCCATCAGAGCTCCCAAATTGCTAGTAGGCACATGCAAATATGGTCAGCATCACTAGTCATCAGGGAAATGTAAATCAAAACCACAGCAGTATACTACTTCATGTCCTCTAGAATTAATATAACAAAAAGTTAAGATAATGAAAAATGTTGGCAAGGATATGGAGATATTGCAGCCCTCATTCACTGTTGGTGGGAACATAAAATAGTGCAGTTACTTTAGAAAACAGCCTGGCAGTTGCTCATATAGTTAAACATAAAGTTAACATATAACCCAGCAATTCCATTAATAGGTATATACTTAATAAAAATTAAAACATATGTCCACACAAAAACCTCCACATGAATGTTCATAGCAGTATTATTCGTAACAGTTAACAAATGGAAAAAACCCAAATTTCCATCAAATGATGAATGGGTAAATAAAATGTAGTATATTCATACAATACTATTTTGCAGCAAAAAGGGATGAAATACTGACACATGCTGAAGCATGGATGAAACTTGAAAACATTATGCTAAGTGAAAGAAGCCAATCACAAATTACCATATATTGTATGACTCCATTTATATGGAATGTTTAGAATAGACAAATACATAGAGGCAGAAAATAGATGAGCAGTTGCCTAGGACTGGCAGAGAGGATTGTTGGGTGATGGCTGTGGTGCAGATTTTCTTTCGGAATAATGAAAATGTTCTAAAATTGATTGTGGTGATGATTATACAGCTCTCTTAATATACCGAAAGCCATTGAACTGTACATTTTAAATGGGTGAATTCAGGGTATGTAAATTATATCTCAATGAAGCTTATAAATAAATAGTAAAATCATCACTGATTTAGTAATGACTTTTGGGGAAAAAATACTGCCATATATTTCTGTGTATATGGCACATATCTTTCTTCTTCCATTGTAAGAAGTACCCCGGTTTTAGAAAGTTAAATTAATACTGTTTGGCAATCAAGGAGTTACATCATATCAAGTGTCTTAACATGAGCATTAACTTAGAAATTCTTTATCTAAGAATCTAAAATAAGGAAACAATAAAACATGATAATAATAAAGATTGAATTATAAGAATGTTCAATATCACCTTTTGTGATTAAAATATTTTATTGTGATGTATATAAATGCTATATATATAACAAAACATTTGCCATTTCAACATTCTGCATATAAACATTTCAATGACAATAATTGTTTTATCATGTTGTAAACTAATGATATACATATATCACTTTTTATTTAATTGGGAAAATGTTAATATATTTTTGAGGAAATATGTTTAAGGCAGCTTGTGACTATATACTTTGTAAAGTTTATTACTATACGTATGTATACTATATGAAATAATACACCCTGCAATGGTCAAAGGTGATATAATTACAGATATGTCCAATTTATTTTTGACACCTAAACTATTTTGTGTATTTTTAAATAATAAGAATATTGTTGTAAACTTCTGGGAAACATGGCTCTATAGTCAGAAGCACCACGCCATCCCTCCACAGCAAAGATCAGTCCTGAAACCCTAAGCATCAAATGAAGAGACAAAGAACTCAGCCAATCACTGAATGGAATAAGAAACCGACCGAGAACAGAGAATGGGGAGAGATTCATGAAGAGGTCCCCATTGGCTACCGCAGCACAGATCTGCCATCTTGGACTCCTATCGGAGATCAGTGAACAGGGGGTACAAGAAAGCAGCTTCATGGAGCTTCCAGAAGGAGACAGAACAACCAGTAACCAGTAATATAGGATTTCCCACACCCCACTCTTCTTCACCTCCACTTAGCCTCCTCTGCTTCCTGCAGCCACAGTGTCTTGGCCAGGAAGCACCAGCTTCACCATGGTGTCACTTGGATTCCACCCACCCACAGTGGCTGGCTCCCTAAGTGCCTTTTGTTGGCCGCTTTTTTTTTTGGTGGTGCTTTTTTCTGCTTCTTTTGATTTCTTCCTTACCTATCACCACCTCCCCCTCCTTTTTCTCAAATTCCTGGCTCCATGTGCCATCTTTGCTTCTTCCTGAAAGGCTGCGAAACACCTCTCAACTGTGAAACTGCTTCCCGGCCCATGCCGCCACGCTGGTGGCACCCCCAGGGCGTTTTTGTTGTTTGTTTGCTCTGAATTGTTCTGTTTTGATTTTGTTTGTTTTCTTTTAATTTTCTTGGCTTGGGAGCCCCTTCTAGCTGGGCAGTACCACATGGCTTGGAAGCTACTCCCTTACTCTGCACAGACACACAGGGACATCCCTGGGGGCATTTCTCTTTTCCTGTTTTTTTTTTTTCTTTTTTTTTGTTTGTTTTTGGTTTTTTTTGTTTGTTTGTTTTCTTGTCTTCTCTCTCTTCTTCCCTTTTTGTCTTTCTTCATTTCCAGTTTCTTTATTAATTCATTTTTTCTTTTACCCTTTTTCTTTTCTTTCATTCTTTTGTTTTTCCTCATTTCTCAGTCTCTCATATCTCCACTCCAATAGCAAGTTTCCTTAGCACTCTTTTTTTTTGTATGTATGTTTTTGACTCCTGATCCTCTCTCCTCTCTCTCCTCTTTCCTATACCCATCGAAGCTCCACACATCACAATCTACCCCCTCCTTCCTGCCTACCTGCACCATGCACTGAACATCACACTCCCAAGCAGCACAGGCACGGCCTACTGGAACCTGCCCTGAACTGATTCCTGGTCCACATTGTCATCCCTGGTACATGCCACAAACAAACCAACCCAGCAACTTCCCTTCAGCTGGACCTGCCCTGCCACAGGCTGAATACAGGACACAGGATTGTACTAGCCAGATACCAACCTAGGAAATGAACTCTTAAGGACTATGCAAAACCAAAGGAATTACAACAAGAAACCAGAAAGGTTAATCTGTAAATGACAACAGCATCAGAACAATAAAAGAGGGAATAAACGGTGTAGTGATACAACCTTCTAATGGAGAGGAAGGCAAGGCGAAACCAAGTAATAATAGACTGGTTCAAATCTAGGAAGATAAGGGTAAATTTCAAGGTAACCACAAAGAAAGTTAACAAACCTACTCATCAAAATAAAGAAGAAAAACATAAAGTCTCAGTAAAAACAAAACATACAAAAATGAAAGAAATGAAAAAAGAAATCCACAAACAAAAGGAACTCAGCACAGGAGAGTAAGAACAAAGAAAATATCAGCACCACAAAAAAAGCACTACAAAATGGAATCCCAATCCTAGGAATATATCCTAGAGAAATAAAAGCCTTCACACGAATAGATATATGCACACCCCATAATCACTGCAGCATTGTTCACAATAGCAAAGACATGGAAACAACCTAGATGCCCATCAACAGATGAATGGATAAACAAACTATGGTAGATACACACAGTGGAGTATTATGTAAAGATAAAGAACAATGACGAATCTGTGAAGCATCTCATGGATGAAATTGGAGGACATTATGCTGAGTGAAATAAGTCAATCACAAAAGGACAAATATTGCATGACACCTCTACTGTAAAAACTCATGTAAAGGTTTGCACACAAAAAGAAACAATCTTTGTTGGTTACGAGCAATGGAGGGGTGGGGAGAACTAAATAGGCAAAAGATAAGTGGTAACTTTGGTGAAGGGTAAGACAGTACACTATACTGGGGAAGACAGTACAACTTGTACAAGGAAAGGTCATGGCAGCTGCATAGACACATCCAAACTCCCTGAGGGTCTGAATTGCTGGGAGGAAGGCTGTGGGGACCATGGTCTTGGGGAACATCTAGCTTAATTGGCATAACACAGTTTATAAAGACAACGTTCTACATTCTACCTTGGTGAGTAGCGTCTGGGGTCTTAAAAGCCTGTGAGCAGCCAGCTAAGATACTGTACTGGTCACACCCCTTCAGGAGCAAGGGAGAATGAAGAGAACAAGATACAAGGAAAAGATTAGTCCAGAGGACTAATGGACCACAGCTACCACGGCCTCCACCAGACTGAGTCCAGTACAGGTAGATGGTCCCCAGCTACCACCACTGACTGCTCTGACCAGGATCACAATAGAGGGTCCTGGACAGAGCTGGATAAGGATGTACAAACAAAATTCTAATTCACAATAAAAGACTAGATTTACTGGCCTGACAGACTGGAGAAACCCAGAGAGTATGGCCCCCAGACACCCTTTTAGCTCAGTGGTAAAGTCACTCCCGAAGTTCACCCTTCAGGAGGGTATTGGACAGCCTCATAAAACAAAATGGGACTAATGAGGCACAGCAGTCCAGAGACAAGGACTAGAAGGCAGGAGGGGACAGGAAAGCTGGTGATACGGAACTCAAATTTGAGAAGGGACAGTGTTGACATGTCGTGGTGTTGTTAACCATTGTCATAGGGCAATATGTGCACTAAGTGTTTAATGAGAAACTATTTGTTCTGCAAACGTTCATCTAAGGTACAAAGAAAAAAAAGAATTAGTGAGATCAAACTGACAACAGCAACTCAAAAGGTTTGATGGGAAGCCTAGGGGACAGTGAGTTGAAGATAATGGTGATGGAATAATTTGGGAAAGGATAATGAGAATAGCAGCACAACTGGAAGAATGTAATAGACGTCACTGAATTGTACATGTAGAAACTTTTGAAATGGTGTATCTTTGGCTATGTATATTTTCACTGAAAAAAGATCCTCCAAGGTGGAGAAGGGAGAGTGTTGACATGTCTTGGGGTTGTTAACCAATGTCATAAAACAATATGAGTACTGACTGTTTAATGAGAAACTATTTGTTCTGTAAACCTTCACCTAAGTACAACAAGAAAAAGTTTTTTAAAAAATTGCAATTCTATAGACAGGTAAACCTGGAAGTGATTCTCAATTTGTTACCACTTCAATAATTATGTTCTCATATTTGCATATCCTGGGGAGCAGTTTGCCAAATTGTTAAGACACCATATTCAAGGAAAGCTGGTAAAAAGCAAATGCTTTGATAAGAAGACAGTTTTTAGTGGTCTAGTACAAAATCTAAGTGAGAAATAATTTGTTTCTAAATCAAGAATTTAGAAGCGAAAGTTGAGAAGAGAGGCCAATTTTAGTGACATTATATAGGTAGGAAAAAATGTTCGTGCTTTCACGTAATGGGCTACAGAGAGAGAAGGAGGAGTTAAAGCTGTGACTAGAAAATACAGAAAAATCATTAAGCTTGAGAAGGCAAGAAGTTCTGTTTTGTGACTGTTGAGTTTGAATATCTTGAGATATCAATGGGATGCTAGTTCCAAGTTGGGAGTGAAATCAAGGCTTAGTATACAGATTTGGAGTCAAAATTTGGTAATGTTATATTTTAAATTTTCACCAAAATCAATTATTGTGAACTGAAGTCTTGCTTGTTTGTACAAAATTATTCTTATTAAAATGAAAAAAAAAGATTAGTGACTATTTTTTAATTTAACAAGGGCTATAAGATTATAGACTTGACCCATTGAACACTAGTGACCAAATACCAGACAAGTTGTGGAATGACATCAAGGGCATCATACATGAAGAAAGCAAGAGGTCATTAAAAAGACAAGAAAGAAAGAAAAGACCAAAATGGATGTCAGAAGAGACTGAAATTTGCTCTTGAATGTCGAGTAGCTAAAGCAAAAGGAAGAAATGATGAAGTAAAAGAACTGAACAGAAGATTTCAAAGGGCTGCTCAAGAAGACAAAACAGAGTATTATAATGACCTGTGTAAAGAGCTAGATAGAAAACCAAAAGAGAAGAACACACTCGGCATTTTTCAAGCTGAAATAACTGAAGAAAAAATCCAAGCCTCGAGTTGCAATAGTGAAAGATTCTACGGGGAATATATTAAATGACACAGGAAGCATCAAAATAAGATGGAAGGAATACACAGAATCATTATACCAAAAATAATTGGCCAAAGTTCAACTATTTCAGGAGGTAGCATATGATCGGGAACCAAAGGTACTGAAGGAAGAAGTCCAACCTGCACTGAAGGCATTGGCGTGGCACTAGAAGTGCTCACTCATCTATGACAAGAAATTTAGAAGACAGCTACGTGGTCAACCTACTAGAAGAGATCCGTATTTATGCATATTCCCAAGAAAGGTAATCCAACCGAATACGGAAATTATCTAACAATATCATTAATACCACGAGCAAGTAAAATTTTGCTGAAGATCATTCAAAAGTGGCTGCAGCAATAAATCGACAGGGAACTGCCAGAAATTCAATCCAGATTCAGAAGAGGATGTGGAACCAGGGATATCATTGCTCATGTCAGATGGATCCTGGCTGAAAGCAGAGACTACAAGAAAGATGTTTACCTGTGTTTTATTGACTATGCAAAAACATTCGACTACGTGGATCATAACAAATTACGGATAACATTGCAAGAATGGGAATTCCAGAAAACAATTGTGCTCATGAGGAGCCTATAAGCAGATCAAGAGGCAGGCATTCGAACAGAACAAGAGAATACTGTGTGATTTAAAATCAGGAAATGTGTGTGTCAGGGTTGTATCCTTTCACCATACTTATGCAACTGTTTTTGAATGACCCCTGCCCCTGCTACTCTGTCCCTCGAAGTGTTTGGTTATGTTCAGGAAACTTCTTAGCTTTTTGTTTAGTCCAGTGGTGCTGACTTCCACTGTATTGTGTGTTATCCTTCCCTTCACCTAAGATGATCCTAGTCTACTATCTAGTTAGTGAATTCCCCTGTCCCTCCATCCCCACCCTCATAACCATCAAAGAATGTTTTCTTCTGTTTTTAAAACTTTTCTTGAGTTCTTATAATAGTGGTCTCACACAATATTTGTCCTTTTGCAACTAACTTCACTCAGCATGATGCCTTCCAGATTCATCCATGTTGTGAGGTGTTTCAAGGATTCATCATTGTTCTTTGCAGTTGCATAGTATTCCATTGTGCGAATATGCCATGATATGTTTATTCATTCGTCCATTGATGGGCACCTAGGTTGTTTCCATCTTTTTGCTATTGTGAACAGTGCTGCAATGAACATGGGTGTGCATATATCTATTCGTGTGACAGCTTTTATTTCTCTAGGATATACTTCAAGGAGCGGGATTGCTGGATCATGTGGTACTTCTATTTCTAGCTTTTGAAGGAAGTGCCGAATCGATTTCCAAAGTGGTTTTACCATTTTACATTCCCACCAGTAGTGTATAAGTGTTCCAGTCTCTACACAACCTCTGCAACATTTATTATTTTGTGTTTTTTGGATTAATGCTAGCCTTGTTGGGTGAGATGGTATGTTATTGTAGATTTGATGTACATTTCTCCAATGGTTAATAATCATGAGCATTTCCTCATGCATCTGTTAGTCACCCAAATGTCTTCCTTGGTGAAGTGTCTGTTCATATACTTGGCCCATTTTTTAATTGGTTTATTTGTCTTTTTGTGGTTGAAGTTTTGCAATATATTGTAGATTTTAGAGATTAGACTCTGATCTGCTATGTTTTAGCCAAAATTTTTTTCCCAGTCTGTAGGTTGTCTTTTTACTCTTTTGGTGAAGTCTATTGATGAGCAAAATGATTTCTAGGAGCTCCCAGTTAACCTAGTTTCTCTTCTGGTGTTTGTGCATTGTTAGTTGTGTTTCATATTCTGTTTATGCCATGTATTAGGGCGTATCTTCTTGGAGGCTATGGTAAATGGTATTGGTTTGGTGATTTCCTCTTTGAAGTTTTCTTTCTTGGTGTCGAGGAATCCAACTGATTTTTATATGTTTAGCTTGTATCCTTATATTTTGCTGAGCTCTTCTATTAGTTTCAGTAGTTTTCTTGTGGATTCCCTTGGGCTTTCTGTGTATCCGATCATATCATCTGCAAGTAGGGATACTTACCTTGATAGTTTTTCTAATGTTGAACCATCCCTGCATACTTGGTATGAATCCCACTTGGTCACGGTGAATTCTACTGGCTAGAATTTTGTTGAGGATTTTTGCTTCTATGTTCTTGAGGGATATTGGTCTGTAATTTTCTTTTTGGGGGGGTGTCTTTACCTGGTTTTGGTATCAGGGTTATGCTGGCTTCATAGAATGAGTTCGGGAGTATGCCATCTTTTTCTATGCTCTGAAAAACATTTAGTAGTAGTAGTGTTAACTCTTCTCTGAAAATTTGGTAGGATTCTCCAGTGAAGCCATCAGGGTCAGGGCTTTTTGTTGCTGGGAGTTCCCTTAGTTATCTAGTGCTGCTATAATAGAAATACCACAAGCGGATGGTTTTAAGAAAGAGAAATTTATTCTCTGACAGTCTAGTAGGCTACAAGTCCAAATTCAGGGCATCAGCTCCAGGGCAAGACTTTCTCTTCTCTGCTCTGAAGGAAGGTCCTTGTGATGCATCAGTCTTCCCTTGGTCTTGGAGAATCTCAGAGTAGGAACCTCAGGTCAAAAGGACACGCTCTGCTGCCAGCACTGCTTTATTGATGGTATGAGATTCCCACTCTCTGCTCCATTTCCTTTCCTTTTATCTCTTGTAAGACAAAAGGTGGTGCAGGTTGTAACCCAGGGAAACTCCCTTTACATTGGATCAACAGTGTGACCTGAGCAAGGGTGTCACATCCCACCCTAATCCTCTTCAACATAATCTAATCTTGCCTCATTAACTACAGGCAGACATTAGGATTTACAACATATAGGAAAATCAATCACAAAATGGAGGACAACCACACAGTACTGAGAATCATGGCCTAGCCAAGTTGACAGGTATTTTGGGGGTACACAATTCAATCCACGATGGGAGTTTTTTAATTACCTTTTCAATCTCTTCTTTTGTTACAAGTTGGTTCGGTGTTCTACCTCTGTTTGTGTTAGTTTAGGTAAGTAGTGTGTTTCTAAAATTTGTCCATTTCCTCTAGGTTTCCAAATTTGTTGGAGTACAACTTTTCATAGTATTCTGTTATGATTCTTTTAATTTCAGTTGGGTCTGTTGTGATATCGTCCTTCTCATTTCTTATTAGAGTTATTCTTATTCTCTTGTTTTTGTTTTGTCAGGTTAGCCAACAGTTTATCGATTTTGTTGATCTTTTCAAAGAACGAGTTTTTGGTCTTGTTAACTCTTTCAATTCTTTTTCTGTTCTATATTTCATTTAATTCTGCTCTAATCCTTATTATTTCCTTTCTTTTGGTGCCAAAGGTCTGTTTTTGCTGCTCTGTTTCTATTTGCTCAAGTTGTAGGGATAATGTTTTGATTTTGGCCCTTCCTTCTTTTTGAATGTGTGCATTTATTGCTATAAGTTGACCTCTGAGCACTGCTTTGGATGTGTCCCAAAAGTTCTGGTAAGATATGTGTCATGGGTTGAATTGTGTCCCCCAAAAACTGTGGGTAGCAACTTGGCTAGGTCATGATTCCCAGTATTGTATGATTGTGTTATCTGATGTGATTTCCTTATGTGTTCTAAACTCTGCCACTATGATGAGATTATATGTGATCTCCTCGTGTGTTATAAATTCTATCACTGTTATGAGGTTATACTGATGAGGTTGACAAAATTAGTGTCTTAATGCAATCTCTTTCGAGATATAAAAGAGAGAAGCAAACAGAGACACATGGGAACTTCATACCACCAAGAAAGCAGTGCCAGGAACAGAGAGCGTCCTTTGGACCTGAGGTTCCTGCGCAGAGAAGCTCCCAGACCAAAGGAAGACTGATGACATGGACTTTCCGCCAGAGCCGACAGAGAGAGAAAGCCTTCGGAGCTGATGCCCTGAATTTTGACTTGTAGCCTACTGGACTGTGAGAGAATAAGTTTCTCTTTGTTAAAACCATCCTCTTGTGGGATTTCTGATAGAGCAGCACTAGATGACTGAGACAATATCTTTTCATTCTCGTTTGATTCTGTGAATTTCTTCATTTCATCCTTGATTTCTTCTATAACCCAGTAGTTTTTGAGCAAGGTGTTGTTCCGTTTCCATGTATTTAATTTTTTTCCTTGCTTTTTTTTGTTACTGATTTCTACTTTTATGGTTTTATGGTTAGAAAAGATGCTTTGTAAAATTTAAGTGCTTTGGATTCTGTTAAGGCTTGCTTTGTGGCCTAATATGGGGTCTATTCTGGAGAATGTTCCATGTGCCTTAGAAAAGAAAGTATACTTGGCTTTTGTTGGGTGAAGTGTTCTGTAATTGTCTATGAGATCAAGTTGGTTGATTGTGGTATTTTGATCTTCTGTGTCTTTATTGAGCTTTTTTCTGGATGCTCTGTCCTTCACCAAAAGTGGTGTGTTGAATTCTCCTATTATTGTAGAGCTGTCTATTTCTCTTTTCAATGCCGTTAGAGTTTGTTTTATGTATTTTGGAGCCCTGTTGTAGGGTGTGTAAATATTTATTACAGTTATGTCCTCCTGGTGTATTGACCCATTAATCATTATATAGTGTCCTTCCTTATCTCTTGTGGATTTTACTTTAAAATCTATTATGTTGGAGATTAATATTGCCACTCCTGCTCTTTTTTGATGTTTGCTTGATATATTTTTTTCCATCGTTTGAGTTTTAGTTTGTTTGTGTCTTTGAGTCTAAGGTGTGTCTCTTTTAGGCAGGATATGGATGGGTAGTTTTTTTTTAATCCAATCTCTCACTGTCTGTCTCTTTATTGGTGCATTTAGTCCATTTACATTCAGCATAATTATTGATACATATGAGTTTAGTGCTGTCATTTTGATTTTTTTTTAGCTTGTTGTTTACAGAGTCTTTGTTCCGCTTAATTTTCTGTGCTGAGTTGTTTTTCTTTATGTATTTTCTTTTCATCTTTTTCATTGTTGTTGATTTTGTATTTGCTGAATCTGTATGTTTTTTCTTGCTTTTTATTTCGATGTGTAGAATTGTTAGTTTCCTTTGTGGTTACCTTGATATTTACTTCTATTTTCTAAGTTTAAACCAATCTTTTATTTCTTGATATCACCTTGTCTTCCTTTCCATATGAAAGTTCTATGGCTACATTGTTTAGTCCCTCTTTTTTTTTTAATGTTGTCATCTTTTACATATTGAAGTCTCTATTTCTCTATTTTCAGTGTTTTAGCTTTCATTTATTTTTGGAGTTTCCTATCTGGGTTGATATCTGGTAGTTCTGTCCTGTGTTCTAGTCTTGGGTTGTTATCTGATGTTATTGATTTTCTAACCAGAGGACTCCCTTTAGTATTTCTTGTAATTTTGGTTTGCTTTTTACAAATTCCCTAAAGTTCTGTGTATCTGGAAATGCCTTAATTTTGCCATCATATTTAAGACACAGTTTTGCTACATATATAATTCTTGGCTGGCAATTTTTTTCCTTCAAGAATTTATATATGTCATCCCATTTTGTTCTTGCCTGCATGGTTTCTGCTGAGTAGTCAGAGCTTAGTATTATTGACTCTCCTTTGTAGATGACTTCTTTTATCCCTAGCTGCTCTTAAAATTCTCTTTATCTTTGGTTTTGGCAAGTTTGATTATAATATGTCTTGGTGACTGTTGTGGATTGAACTATGTCCCCCAGAAATGTGTGTATCAATTTGGCTGAGCCATGATTCCCAGTATTGTGTGGTTGTTCTCCATTTTGTGATTGTAATTTTATGTTAAAGAGGATTAGGGTGGGATTGTAACACCCTTACTAAGTTCACATCCCTGACCCAAAGCAAAAGGAGTTTCACTAGGGTGTGGCCTGCACCACCTTTTATCTCTCAAGAGATAAAAAAGGAAAGGGAAGCAAGAAGAGAGGGGGACCTCATACCATCAAGAAAGCAGTGCTGGGAGCAGAGTGCATCCTTTGGACCTGGGGTCCTTGCATGGAGAAGCTCCTAGTCTTGGTGAAGATTGATGAGAAGGCCGACAGAGAGAGAAAGCCTTCCCCTGGAGCTGATGCCCTGAATTTGGACTTACAGCCTACTAGACTGTGAGAGAACAAATTTCTCTTAGTTAAACCATCCACTTGTGGTATTTCTGTTATAGCAGCACTAGATGACTGAGATAGTGACTTTCTTTTGGGATTTACCCTGTGTGGGATTCAATGAGCTTCTTGAACAGATATCTTCTTATTTTTTATGGTATCAGGGAAATTTTCTGGCAACAAATCTTCAACAATTCTCTTTGTATTTTCTGTTATCCCCCACTGTTCGGGCACTCCAATCACTCATAGGTTATTCCTCTTGATAGAGTCCCACATAATTCTTAGGGTTTCTTCATTTTTTAAAATTCTTTTATCTGATTTTTCCTCAAATAAATTGGTGTCAAGTGCTTTATCTTCTATCTCACTAATTCTGACTTCCATTGTCTCAATTCTGCTCCTATGACTTAGTATTAGTTGTCTAATTTTGAAATTTTATTACTAGTCTTTTGGATTTCTGTTTGCTCTCTCTCTATAGATTCTCACAGCTTGATAAATTTGTTATTATGCTCTTGCATAACCTTCTTAACTTTCTCTTTTGCTTTGTTCCTTGACTTGCTCTGCATTTTGAATGGTCTCCTTCCTGATATCTTGAAGAGCTCTGTATATTAATCTTTTGAAGCCTACCTCTGGTAATTCCACAAAGCTCTCTTCCTCCAGGAGTTTCTTTGTTCTTTGTTTTGATTACTTGCTGAAGCCATCATGGTCTGCCTCTTTATGTGATTTGATATTGACTGTTGTCTCTGAGGCTTCAATAAGTTATTATATTTATTTATTTTATGTTTGCTTATTGTGTCCTAGTTTCTTGTTTTGTTTTGATAAGCTCATATAGGCTGGTCATGTGAGCTACTTTTATTATTGGCGTCTTTAATGCTCTCACATCCTTTCTTCAGACGGTTAGAGCTGCTACTATGTATGTGAGCCCAGGAGTCGGTTTACTTGTGTGAATTCAGCTCAGGAGTCCAGGTGGTCAGTCACTGAGTATGTGGTGCAGGCTCTCACCTACAGTCCTAGATGGGCATGGTTGATTGGTCTAGGCCCAGGTATCTGGCTACACTAAGGGGCCTTGTGCTGAGCAAGGCAAGGGGCTGATGGCTGCTCCTGAGGGCCTGGGTGGAAGGCGTGTCCCTGTTCCCTAGAGCGTGTAGGTGGGTGGTTTCTGCAGCTGGACTTTGGGCACCCAGTGCTGTAAGGATTGGGAATCACCACTTATTCTCGGACCCCTGTCATGGATGTTATGGTGGAGTGGGTGGCCCCTGATATGTGTAGGTGAAGACCCTGCCTAATGGGTGGTATGGTGTCAAATGTCATGAATCTGCCACTCCCCCTTAGTTGTTGCAGTTAAAAATAAACTTCAGGTATATACCCTGTTGTACTGTGCTAATGAGGGCCTACTCTTTTGAAATGCTTCCACAAAGGTCTAGGCAGGGATGAAAGGCATTCAAAGTCCGTGGACCCCTTATGCCCGTACCTAGGCAAAGGGGCTGTACCTGCCCTGAGTTGCTGTCTTAGGGGAGCTGGTAGATTATTTCTTCCTGTTTGTTAATTTGCTCCCTCTCCAAAGCCAGGATAATGGTTCAGGGCACAGGATGGGTCCTACTTCCAGCCCAGGGGGTGCAGCAGTTGCTGAAGCTGCACCAGGACCCAGAGCAGAGGTGGGAGAGGGCAGGTAAATGGGAGAGAGGTACTTCCCAGAGGGGGAAGGGTATTTTTTGATCCTGTGAGATAGGTTAGATGCTTGTACTTAATTTTCGCCAATTGAGTGCTGCTTCTCCCTGGTTCTGGAGGCTTGAAGAGACTGTCCGCCGTTCAGTTTCTCCCAATGTGGAAAACACCTCACGATGCTACTGCTTGTGTCAGCCTGTGTGTGCCAGCTGATCCAGACTGCAGGACACTGGTCAGGTCAGGTCTGACAAATTCTCGCTCCTTCTGAACTGTCTCTCCTTCTCCCTGCCACTCAGACGCCTCAACTTTGTCTTTGATGTTCAGGGCTTCTCGATTGTCATATATAATCGATTCACTTGTTTTTTTTTGGGTCTTTGTAGTAAGAAGGACCATAGGAAGCATCTGACTCTGCCATCTCGGCCCTGCCTCCTCTTTCTTTCTTCCTCTTTTTTCTCTCTCTTTCTTTTTTTCCTCTTATGGGAAAAAAATCTCAGAAGAAAATACTAAAATAACAACTCAATGCCAGGAAAAGGAAACACCTGAGGGAAGATATTACAACATTGGAAGATCTTGCAAAGAGTTTATTGGTTATATTAAGCTATGTAAAGCAACGTGCCTTTCTGTCACAATTTTTTTTTACCAAATATAAAGAGGAAAATTAATATAAACAGTATTTGTTTCATTTCACAGTTACTCTGAATGAGCACTTTTAACTTAATCTATAATTTACAGTTGGAATGCTAATCAGCAATAACCCATTTGTGATGGCTTGTAACTGAAATTGCTCACCATCAATCAACATACCCTGTCCTTACCATAAATGGCATTTCCTAATTTACACCACTCTTTTCTTGTCATATTTTGTAGCATTTATTATATAATTGTTACTACTGACAGTGTTGCTTGATGTTAATATTTTATCTTCGATTTTATGACACAAGCATCATCCTCTTAAAACCAAAGGGTTAATGTGTTCTTCCCAATATATTCTAGGAGGAATATTTTCCCCTCAATGTTGCAAAAACAGAAGAAATAAAGCAATTTAATTCATAGCTCTTTTTAATAAGTTAATGGTAATTTTTGTATGAGGCTGAAATACTGATTAACTCAAAAGCATTTAATTTATGTATCATATACTGTCATACTTAACAAACATTTTAATGATTATGGAAGATTATTAACCAAAAGATAGATTGCTGACTAAAAAAACTTCAAAATTGACTTTTTCAAGTATTCTGAATTTTTCCCCCTTTTATTAATCACACATCTTAATCCTCTATGAACATTTTGCATCAGATCTTTTCATTTGAATTGGATTGCATATCACTCGCAATTGATTTCATATAATACACACAAAGGGCAGAATTGATTAAAATTTATATTTATTTGGGGTTTGTTCTTTGGAGTAAGCTCAAGCATTCAATAAAACATAATGAATAAATACTTTAAATAAAAATAAATTTTATTTGTGGGAGGTTAAATATAAATGATGTGATGCAATTCAGCCTAAAGTTTCACTAGTCCATTTGCTTCTCAGCATATATTGGTGGTGAGTGGGAGATGGAGACGGTTGTGTAACTCTGAAAAAGCATCAGATGTATGAATTATTAAATTATATGAGCATGGTTTTCTCTGTCATTAAAATGTTAAACTTTTTTTCTTGTTAACACTTCCCCCTTTGAGATCTTGCAATGTTTTGTAAAAATTCAGTTTTTAACACAGTATCTGCTCTTATAGTTGTTTATGAATATGTTTGATATGGCCTTCAGAAATAAAAGCTACTTGAAAGCAGGGATCATGTCATACATACATTTTTGTCTCCCATTTAGCACTTCGTATTTTTGTACCATTCTTGAGCAGCCATCAGTTCTTGCACAAAACTATCTTTGGTGGCCATCAGAGTTTTATTGTCTTCTAGGGCTCTATATTTCTACCAGAAGGCTTAAAACGTACGGAGGTGTGATAGTTAAGATTGTGTGTCAACTTGGCTGGGCCATCATTCTCAGTGGTTTGGCAGTCATATGATGTTGTGATCATCCCAATGATGGGATCTGCTGTGACTAGCCAATCAATTGAAAGGGAGTTTCCTTGGGTGTGTGGCCTGCATTGAATATAAGCAGACTTCTGGCAAGGTTTGTGGCTTTTTGCTTGCTCTGGATCCTGAAGCTGTCTCCTGTTCATCTGATCTCCAGTTCTTGGGACTTGAGCTAGCAGCTTACCTGCAGTCTTGCCTGCTGATCTTGGGATTCATCAATCTTCACAGCTTATGAGCAAGAGCCCTGCTTTCTGACCTGCCAATCTTGGGTTCACTAGCCCCTGTGGTTATGTGAATCAGAAGAAGCCTCCAGCCTGATCCACGGACTTTGGATGTTCCAGTTTCTACAACCGTGTGAGCCATTTCCTTGATATAAATCCCTTTCTGTATTTACTTATACGCTTTATTGGTTTTGCTTCTCTAGAGGACTCAGCCTAAGACAGGAGGGAACACCAAAAAATCAAGAGAGAAAACAAAGAAGGGAAGAGGCCAAGAAAGAAAAAGAAAAAGAAGGATTATATCATTGACGAATTCTAATACGCTATTCAGTTAATACGCTAGCACCCATTCCATGAGTTCTATGCTTCTATGGTGTAGCAAGTGTACATTTTAGGAGGGAAACTGGAGAATTCACCTAGTCTGTCGATTTAGCATTAGCCAGCATTGTAGGAAATATATTACAGGAAAAAAAATCATTGCCTGGCAAATCCTGAAAATATGCACCGAACTATATGCGGAGAGCTATGGGTCAATATAAATAACCTGCTTACTTATTGACTATTATATACTTTCAGCTCTCTGTGTACTGTGTGGAATATCATAAAACTACAAAATATAATTCCTAAATTCCAGGAGATTTCAATTTATTTTGGAAAAGCAAACTTAGTTACACATGAAACTGAATATTTAAAATCAAAGTTTAATATAAAATAAAATGATCAACCACTGGGCTAACTGACAATCACAATTTTTAGATGACTTTACTCTCTTAGTATTATATTTTGATTTTGAACAGGAAATGATATTGTGGAACAATTGTTAGACCTAGAAATATATTTTAATTTTGAGATTAAGTAAGTAAAATATAGAAATTAAGTACAAGATTTGGAGCAAGAGAGTAACACTAATAACTATGGATGAGGTCATTGAAAAATATTCAAGGATTTTGTTTTAGATTAAATAGTATTTCAAGAAGGAGGTAAGTTTTGCTTCAAACTCTTCAAAGAAGGAGAATACTATAGTATTGGTAGTAATGCATTACATTGGCTTGTGTACTTTGCTGTCAGTAAATTCTTATTTATAGGTAGTAGACTAAAACCCAGACAAAATCTCTCAAAGCAAATCCCATGAAAATATTTTATGGATTCGCCTCTAAAAATTAAAAGAAACCAGTCTCCAACTGGTCTAGTAACTTTTTTTATTAGAAAATACAAAGAACTAAAGTAGAAATGAAAAATATCAGAATTGAAAAGGTTTTCATTTATAGTAGAGATTTTCCATCAACTGGTTGGTTGGACTTACTGCATTTTTACGTAAATAACATGCTCCTTCTGTGTTTGTCAGCCATGCCTTCCTGCTATGAGATATATATTTTTTTCTTTTTTTTTTTATTGTACTTCAGGTGAAGGCTTACAGAACAAATACTTTCTCATTAAACAGAAGTACACATGTTGTTTTATAACATTGGTTAACAACCCCACAACATATCAACCCTCTAACTTCTCAACCTTTTTTTTTTTGTGTGAAAATACACATAGCCAAAGATACACCATTTCAAAAATTTCTACATGCACA
>NW_004443987.1:17506340-17516576 GCF_000243295.1 Trichechus manatus latirostris
ATGAATCTGTGAAGCATCTCATAACATGGATGAAACTGGAGGGCATCATGCTGAGTGAAATAAGTCAATCACAAAAGGACAAATATGGTATGAGACCTCTAGTGTAAAAACCCATGAAAAAGTTCACACACAAGATGTAACAATCTTTGTTGGTTACCAGGGATGGGATGGGTGGGGGGGGGAATACTAAATAGATAATAGATAAGTGGTATCTTGGGTTAAGGGTGAGACAGTACACAATACAGGAGAAACTAGCACAACTTGTATATGAGATATATTTTTGTAAGCATGCTATGCTAAATTTTTTACAGCAACATGTGGAAGAGGATTGGCATGGTGGCACTTGTGAGGGTGCCTCACGAGGGGTGGGGTGAGAAGAAGTGCTCTGCAGGCAAACAAATGCAGAAGGCAGGCATGATTTGTGTAAAAATACTGTAGCTGGACCTTTAATATTTAAAACCTTTTCCCATTGGCTGTGTTCTGATTGAAATATTGAATTATTTTATTAGAATGTGGCCCCAAACATTGTTTATATTAAAACTCTCCTAGTATAAGCAATTTGGATTCCCTGGATAAGTATTCTTTCTTATTTTAAACCATCTTGAAGCAAGACGGAACATACATTCATTCATACTTTGTTTCAAGAGTCCTTAATTAAAATATATTTTTTCGAGTACTTTAAGCCAGAGTAGACATCCTTTCAAAGAAATTTTGAATCCTTTATGTTAGAAACATCTGGTGGTACAGTTGTTTAATGTTTGGCTGCTGACTGAAAGGTTGGCAGATAAAACCCACCAGGCGCTCTGCAGGAGAAAGATGTGGCAGTTTGCTTCCGTGAAAATTTACAGCCTTGGAAACCCTATGGGGCCGTTCTATTCTGTTTTATAAGGTCACTATGAGTCGGAATAGACTTTATGGCAATGGGCTTTTGGTTTAATTGAAATGAGATAAATTTGTAATATTATCTGACCCCCCCGCCAAAAAAAAACCCTCATAATATCTCTCTTGCTTTGGTTCATTACCACACCTTCGTGAAATAGGTGGAATCTTGTCTGTTTTGAAATACAAAGCCAATCATTGTGTTCTTAATTATTTCACTAAAAAGTGGGACTAGTTTGAATCCTTTCCATTGTATCTCTGTGTGCATAATAATTATTGTCATTTATAAATGACATCCTCATTTATAAATTGTCAGAATTTTTTCAAATCTTTACATTACGCATATATTCTGATGTACAGTACAAAAACAATTACAAAATGTACAGACTTAAAAATGTAACTTTCTAAGTTTTACCTTCCATTATAATGTTATCCTTATAAATGATAATTATGTAATCTGTGTGTCCAGATTTCAGCATACTACTTATTGTTACAAAATTGCAACAAGATGGAACTATACTTTCAGAATGAGTGAAAATAATTTTCCAGTTACTATTAAATGCTGGTTCTTTTTTGAAATGTTAAAAAGAACAATAAGCATTTGCCAGTTATGAGGAAATTCAGGTATTTGGACCTCTAAAGTAAGTACCCTGGCATAAATATAGTACATAAAAATACATGAAAAGTTTAAAAAGCAATGCACTGTTTAAAATAAGGAGAAATGCTGATGTTTAGCAGTGCAGTTACGCACTAGACTACTAAATGACAGTGTCTTAGACTGGGTTATCTAGAGAAACAAAACCAGCAAAGTGTATATATGTAAATGTATATATAGAGAGATTTATCGCAAGGAAATGGCTAATGTGGTTGTAGAGGCTGGCAAGTCTCAAGTCCGTGGGTCATGTATCAGGCTGGAGGCTTCTCCTGACTCATGTAGCTGCAACAGCTGACAAACCCAAGATCAGCAGGTGAGATGGCAGGCCACTAGCTCATGGGCTGCGGAGGCTGACAAAGCCAAGATTGGTAAGCAATATGGCAGGCAGCTGGCTAAAGTCCCAAGAGCCAAAGTTCAGATGATTAAGAGCCAGTTGCAGTATCCACAGCAAGTGAGTGAGCTTTGGTAGAACATCCATATATATTGGATGAAGGCCACACCCCGAAGAAACTCCCATTTCAACTGATTGGCTGCTCATGTAAGATCAAAATGTAGGATGATGACATCAGATCACAAAATAGAGGCTAACTACATCATTACATAACTGCCAAACTATATCATTATATAACTGCCAAACCACTGAGAATCATGGCCTAGCAAAGATGACACACAACCTTAACCATCACAGACACGATGGTGGTTCGAACTCACCCAAAGATGCTTTGGGGGATAGACCTGGTGATCTCCTTCCAAAAGGTCATAGCCTTGAAAACCCTATGAAGCAGTTCTATCCTGCACTGGTGGGGTTCTTATCAGTCAGAATCAACTGAACAGCAAGCAACAACAGCACTATTATAAGTGAAATAGCCTTGGAATATCTACCATGCATAAACCATGTTTAAAATTATTTTTAGCATCTACCTTAAATATGACACTCTTTGATGCCATGAAAAATAGTTTTTTATTGTTATTGGTGTTGTTATTGAAAATATAAAGTGTCTATGGAGCTTCCATGATCTTTCCTTGTACAAGTTGTGCTGGTTTCCCCAATATTGTGTACTGTCTCACCCTTCACCAAAGATACCACTTATCTACTGCCTATTTAGTATTTCCCCCCCACCCCTCCCATCCTTCATAACCAACAAAGATTGTTACTTTTTGTGTGTAAACTTTTTCATGAGTTTTTACAATAGAGGACTCATACAATATTTGTCCTTCTGTGACTGACTTATTTCACTAAGCATAATGACTCCAGTTTCATCCATATTATGAGATGCTTCACAGATTCGTCATTGTTCTTTATTGTTGCGTAGTACTCCATTGTATGTATGTACCATAGTTTGTTGCTCGGTGGAGGGCTGTGGCGACCATGGTCTCGGGGAACATCTACCTCAATTGGCATAACACAGTTTATAAAGACAATGTTCCACATTCTACCTTAGTGAGTAGTGTCTGGGGTCTTAAAAGCCTGTGAGCAGCCATCTAAGATACTCCACTGGTCTCACCCCTAGACACCCTTTTAGCTTAGTGGAGAAGTTAGTTCCAAGATTCACCTTTCAGCCGGGGATTGGACAGCCCCATAAAACAAAATGGGACTAGTAAGGCAGAGCAGTCCAGGGACAAGGACTAGAAGGCAGAAGGGGACAGGAAAGCTGGTGATAGGGAGCCCAAGGTTGAGTAAGGACAGTGTTGGCATGTAGTGGGGTTCTTAACCATTGTCATAGGGCAACATGTGTACTAACTGTTTAATGAGAAACTATTTTGTTCTGTAAACCTTCATCTAAAGTGAGAATAGCAGCACAACTGGAAGAACGTAATTGATGTCACTGAACTGTACATGCAGTAATTTTTGAAATGGTGTTATTTTTGGCTATGTATATTTTCACAAAAAAAAAAGGGTTGAGAAGAGAGAGTGTTGACATGTCGTGGGGTTGTTAACCAATGTCATAAAACAATATGTGTACTGACTGTTTAAGAAGAAACTATTTGTTCTATAAACCTTCACCTCAAGTACAATAAAAAAGGAAAAAATAAATAAACTCACTTCAGACTAAAGTTTATTTACAGTAAGAAAAAAATTTAAAAGGAATGTAATTAAATTAGATATAAGGAAAGTTAGACAGAAAGAATTTTGAGTTCCTAAGTAGACAGAAATTGAATAAGATTATTGTTGTTCATCGGTGTTATCGAGTCAGTCCCGACTCATAATGATCCTATGTACAACAGAATGAAACACTGCCCAGTCCTGTGTCATCGTCATAACCGTTGCTATGTTTGAGGCCATTGTTACAACCACTGTGTCAGTCCATTTTGTTGAGGGTCTTCCTCTTCTTCGCTAACTCTCTACTTTACCAAGTATGATGTCCTTCTCCAGGGACTGGTCCCTCCTGAGAACACGTCCAAAGTAGGTGTGATGAAATCTCACCATCCTCGTGTCTAAGGAGCATTCTGGTTGTACTTCTTAGAAGACAGATTTGTTTATTCTTCTGGCAGTCCATGGTATAGTCAATACTGTTCATCAACACCATAATTCAAATGCATCAGTTCTTCTTTGGACTTCCTAAATAATCAGATTATAATGGCTTTTTTTTTTAAGGGATTCCAGAGAGCCCTCATGATTTAAAAGCCACTTTGTTAACTGATACGGCAGTCATTAGAAGTCTGACCATGAGCCAACCCTAAGCATTTCTTGAGTTAAAGATATACTAAAAAGCAAATTCTATTAAGACATCTAACTACAGTGGGGATGATTGGACTCCATGGTGGTAGGGGTCAACTTGTGGCACTTAATAGGCAAAGACAAGGTGGATGTGGTTACCGTAATGGATAGCAGAATCTAAGCAGTAATCACAATAGTCTAACTCATATGAAATTATGGTTTTGACTACTTAGTCATCACTATGGATTGAATTGTAACCCCAAAAATGTGTGTCAACTTGGCTAGGCCATGATTCCCAGTATTGTGTGATTGTCCACCATTTTGTCATCTGATGTGATTTTCCTATGTGTTGTAAATCCTGCCTGTATGATGTTAATGAGGCAGGATTAAAGGCAAGACTCAATCTACAAGATTGGGTTGTGTCTTAAGTAAATTTCTTCTAAGATATAAAAGAGAAAAGCAACCAGAGAGAAGGGGGACCTCATACCACGAAGAAAGAAACACTGGGAACACAGCGCGTCCTGTGGGCCCGGGGTCCCTACTTTGAGAGGCTCCTCGACCAGGGGAAAATTGATGACAAGGACCTTCCTCCAGAGCCGACAGAGAAGAGAAAGCCTTCCCATGTAGATCATGCCCTGAATTTGGACTTGTAGCCTACTAGACTGTGATAGAATAAATTTCTCTTTGCTGAAGCCATCCACTTATGGTATTTGTTATAGCAGCATTAGATAACTAAGACAGTTATGCTGTCCCTAGGAATGAAATAGACAGGAAATCTACTAAAACTTTACTTGATCTGTACAAATGGAAGAATTCTAAGTCAAGTGAAAGGCAATTTAACTTGAGCCACCAGAATACAGAGTCATGTCCCCCCAAGCAACTCCCAGATTTGAGCCAGTTTACAAACCCACAACCCCTTGAATGAAGGGGGGCCTGGGTCTACTTGAGGAAAGACTCCACTATGCTGCCAAAATTTATACTGTTAATCTTTCTCCTAGCCTTCCCCAAAAGGATCTCTAGCCTTTTACAAGAGCGACTGTTCACTAGGGAAAAGGAAATAACCAGATGTGTTGGGGATTACTAGATGCTGGTTCTGAAGTGACACCAATTCCAGGAGACCCAAAAAGTCACTGTGGCCCACTTGTTGGACTCAGGGCATATGGAGGTCAAGTTATTAATGGAGTCTTAGCTCAGGTCCATCTCACAGTGGATCCAATGAGTCCCTGAATTCATCCTGTAGTGATTTCCCCAGTTCCAGAATACATAATTGGAATAGCCATGCACAGCAACTGGCAGAACCCTCACATTAGATCCCTGACATTTTGAGTAAGGGCTACTATGGTAGGAAACCAAAAGTAGTAAATCAAAAGCAATGCCGTGTTCCTGGGGGGATTGCAGAGATTAGTGCCACCATCCAGACTTGAAGGATGCAAGGATGGTGATTCACATCCCTATTCAACTCGCCTATTTGTCCTGTGCAAAAAACACATGGATCTTGGAGAACGACAGTGGAATATCCTAAATTTAACCAGGTGATGACTCAAATTGCAGCAGCTATTCCACATGTGGTTTTATTTCTTGAGCAAATTAATACATCTCCTGGTACCTGGCATGCAGCTATTGATGTAGCTAATGCTTTTTTCTCCATAATTGTTTTGAAGTACCACCTGAAGCAGTTTGTCTTCAGCTGACAAGGTCAGTAATACACTTTCACTATCCTGCCTCAGAGGTATATCAGTTATTGAGCCCTATGTCATAATTTAGTCTGCAGGGATCTTGATTGCCTTTCTATCCCACAGGATGTCACACAGGACCGTTACATTGATGACATTATGCTGATTGGACCTAGAAAGGAAGAAGTCTAAATTACTTTGGACTTACTGGTAAGACATTTGCTTGCTACACTGTGGAAAGTGATTCTGACAAAAATTCAGGCACTTTCCACCTCAGTGAAATTTCTAAGAGTTCAGTGGTGTGGAACATGTTGAGATATTCCTTCTAAAGTGAGGAAAAAGTTGTTATATTTGTCCTCTCCTTCAACTAAAAAGGAGCCACAATGCCTAGTGAGCCTCTTTGGATTTTTGAGGTCACATATCCCTTATCTGGGTGTTCTACTCTGGCCTATTTATCAATTGACTCCAAAACCTGCTAGTTTTGAGTGGGGCCCAGAATAAGAGAAGGCTCTGCAACAGATTCAGGCTGCCTTGCAAGCTGTTCTGCCACTGAGGCCATATGATCCAGCTGATCCAATGGTCCTTGGAGTGTCAGTGGCAGATAGAGATGCTGTTTGGAGTCTTTAGCAGGACTCTACTGGTGAGTCACAGTGCAGACCTTTAAGATTTTGGAACAAGCCTTGTCATACTCTGCAGATAAATACTCTCCTTTTGAGAAACAGCTTTTGGCTTGTTACTGGGCCTCAGTAGAAACTGAACACTTAACCATGGGCCACCAAGTCATCATGTGGCCTGAGCTGCCCATCATAAACTTGGTGTTGTCTGACCCACAGAATCATAAATTTGGAAGTACACAGCAGCACTCCATCATTAAATGAAAGTAGTATATATGAGATCAGATTTGAGAAAAACCTGAAGACACAAAAAATTTGCATGAGGAAGAGGCCCAAATGTCCATGGTCTCCACTCCTGTCACATTACCTGCCCTATCCAAGTCTGCACCTATGGCCTCATGGAGAGTTCCTTATGATCTGTTGACTAAGGAAGAGAAGATTCGTGCCTGGTTTACAGATGGTTCTGTGTGGCATGCAGGCATCACTGGAAAGTGGACAGCGGCAGCACTGTAGACCTCCCTGAAGGACAGTGGTGATAGGAAATCCGCCCAATAGGCAGAACTTTGAGCAGTGCACTTGGTTGTTCACTTTGCATGCAATGACCAGAAGTGCAATTGTATAATGTGTCATGGACTGTGGCCAATATTTGGCTGGATTGTCAGAGACTTGGAAGGAACATGATCGGAAAATTGGAGACAAGGATTTATGGGGAAGAGGTATGTGGACAGACCTGTCTGAATGGACCAAAGAAGTGAAGGTATTTGTATCTCATGCGGATATTTACCAAAGGGTGATCTTGGCAAAGGACGATTTTAACAATCAAGTGGATAGGATGACACATTCTGTGGAAACCAGTCATCCTCTTTCCTAAACCACTCCCATCATTGCCAAGTGGCTCGTGAACAATGTTGCCATGGTGGCAGGGATGGAGGTTATGCATTGGGTCAGAAACATGGACATCCACTAATCAGGGCCGACTTGGCTACAGCCACTGCTGAATCCTTAATCTGCCAGCAGCAGAGACCAACACCAAGTCCCCAGTATGGCACCATTCCTTGAGGCGATCAGCTGGCAACCTGGTGACCGGTTGATTACATTGGACTGCTTTCATCATGGAAAGGACAGTGTTTCATTCTTACTGGGATATACACTTACTCTGGATACCGATTTGCCTTCACTGTGTGCAATGCTTCTGCCAAAACTACCATCCATGGATTTACAGAATGCCTTACCCACCATCATAGTATCCCACACAGCTTTGCCTCAGATCAAGGGACTCACTTCACAGCAAATGAAGTGTGGCAATGGGCCCATGCTCATGGAATTCACTGTTCTTACTATGTTCCCCATCATCCTGAAGCAGCTCGCTTGATAGAATGATCGAATGGCCTACTAAAGACATAATTATGGCATCAGCTAGGTGGTAATACTTTCAGGGTTGGAACAATGTTCTCCAGGAGGCTGTATAGTGTCTAAATCAGCATCCACTACATGGTGCTGTTTCTCGCATAGGCAGTAATCACAGGTTCAGGAATCAAGGAGTGGAGATTGGAGTGGCACCACTCACCAGTACCCGTAGTGACCCACTCACAATATTTTTACTTCCTGTCCACACAACCATATGCTTTGCAGATTTAGAGGTCTGTCTTAGGCTGGGTTTTCTAGAGAACAAAACCAGTAAAGTGTATAAATATATATATATATAAAGAGAGATTATATCAAGGAAACAGCTCAAGTGATTGTAGAAGCTAGAACGTCCCAAGTCCATGGATCAGGGTAGAGGCCTCTCCCAAGTCACACAGCTGCAGAAGCTGGCAAGCCCAAGATCAGAAGGTCAGAGAGCAGGGCTCCCACTCACAGGCTGTGCAGATCAACGAATCCCAGGTTCGGCAGATAAGCTGACAGCTCAAGTCCCAAGAACGGGAGATGAGACGACAGGAAGCAGCCGCAGGATCCAGAGAGAGCAAAAAGCCAGAACGTCTGCTTATACACAGATGCAGGC
The DNA here is from genome assembly GCF_000243295.1 of Trichechus manatus latirostris. NCBI lineage: Eukaryota > Metazoa > Chordata > Mammalia > Sirenia > Trichechidae > Trichechus > Trichechus manatus. The sequence goes on from NW_004443987.1 coordinate 17,514,823, forward strand.
CACTCCCCCCAGGAGACTCCCTTTCGTCTGATTGGCTACTCACAGTATATTCAATCATGGGAGTGATTACACTAAAACACTGAGAATCATGTCCTAGCCAAGTTGACACACAATGTTAACCATCACAAGGTCTTAGTTTCAAAGGGAGGAATGCTCCCACCTGGAGACACAATAATGATTCCATTAAACCGGAAATTACGAATGCCACCCAGCCACTTTGGACTCCTTATGCTTCTGGATCAACAGGCAAAGAAAGGAGTTACCATATTGGCTGATGTGATTGATCTTGATTACCAAGGGAATATCAGATTGGTGTTGCATAATGGAAGTAAAGAAAAGTATGTCTGGAATACAGGAGATCCCTTAGGGTGTCTCTTAGTAATAGTATGCCCTCTGACTAAAGTCATGGAAAACTACAGCAACCCAATTCTGACATGACTACTAATGGCCCAGACCCTTCAGGAATGAAGGTTTGGTTCACCCACTGAGCAAAGAACTACGACCAGCTGAGGTGCTTGCTGAGGGTAAAGGGAATACAGAATGGGTGGTGGAACAAGGTAGTTCTAAATACCAGTTATGACCACTTGACCAACTGCAAAAATGAAGACTATAATTTTTATGAGTATGTCTTACATATTTTATTATGTATGTATGTGTCTATATATACATGTATATACATATATATATACATATAGCAAATATTTTTGTTTTCTTCCCCCCCTCATCCCATCCCTTATAAAATTTAAGATGTAAATGGGGCTAGTACGTTTTCAGTTGTACACATGCTAGTTGTATTATGACCTTATAATTGTCTTTATTTAGAGATTATGCATGGTTTAAGGAGATGTATACAGGTGCTAATGTGACAAGGGGTAGACCGTGATGGTTATGGTTATGTGTCAACTTGACTAGGTCATGATTCCCAGTATTGTGGAATTGTCCTCCATTTTGTGATCTGATGTAATTGTCCTCCATTTTGTGGGACTGTGTAATTATGTGTTGTAAATACTAAACCTCTGTAAGTTAACAAAGCAGGATTAGTGTGCAGTGTATCTTGAGTCATGCCCTTACTAAAGGCCATGACTCAAGTCACAATCTTACTCGAGTTGCACCCTTACTCAAGTCAACATCTTACTCAAGTCACCGTCTTACTCAAGTCACACCCTTACTCGAGTTATCACCTTGCTCAAGTAAGGAAAGTTTCCTTAAGGGTGTGGCTTGCAACCAATATATATGAATGCTCTGGCAAAGCTCTGTCTTGCTTTGGACCATGCATCTGGCTCGTCATCATCTGACCTCCAGTTGTTGGGACTTGAGCCAGCAACCTTCTGTCTGAACTGTTGATTCTGGGATACACCAGCTTCCATAGCACTGTGAACCAGCAGCCTGCAGTCTTACCTGATTCACCAGCTTCTGCAGCCCTATGGACCAGCATCCTGTCATCTGACCTGCTGATATGGGTTCATCAGCACCTGCAACCACATGAATCACGAGAAACCTCCAGCCTGACACCTGACCAACAGATTTGGGACTTTCTATCCTCCACAATCATGTGATCCATTTCCTTGAGATAAATCTCTTCATATATTGGCTTTGCTTCTAGTTTTACTTCTCTAGGGAACCTAGCCTAAAGCAGACACCTATATCTCTCAAGAATATAGGTGCAAAAATTTTCAACAAAATTAAAAGAATTAAATAACATATCAAAAAAAAAAAAAAAATCCCGACCAAGTGAGATTCATACCAGGATTGCA
>NW_004443987.1:17516676-17528583 GCF_000243295.1 Trichechus manatus latirostris
CTTTCTATCCTCCACAATCATGTGATCCATTTCCTTGAGATAAATCTCTTCATATATTGGCTTTGCTTCTAGTTTTACTTCTCTAGGGAACCTAGTACTGAGCAGACACCTATATCTCTGAAGAATGTACGCACAAAAATTTTCAATAAAATAAAAAGAAAAAAAAAAAAAAAAAAAAAAAAACCAGCCATCCCGACCAAGTGAGATTCATACCAGGATTGCAAGGGTGGTTTGGCATTAGAAAACTAATCATTGTAATTCACTACATACATAAAACAAAGGAAAAGAACCATATGATCATATAGATTGGTTCAGAAAAAAAATTTGGTAAAATTCAAAACCTTTTCTTGATTAAAACTGTCAGCAAAATAGGAATAGAAGGGAAATTTCTCAACATAATTAAGGGCATAAAAACCAACAGCCCACATTATTCTCAGTGGAGAAAGTCTAAGAGCCTTCCCCTTGAGAATGGAAACAACACATGTATCCCCATTATCACCACTCTTATTCATTATTGTACTAGAAGTCCCAACCAAAGCAATAAGGCAAGAAAGAAAAATAAAAGATATCCAAGTGAGAAACGAAGAAGTAAAACTATCTCTATTTACAGGTGACATAATCCTATACATAGAAGACCCTGAAGATTCAACAAGAAAGGTGCTGGAATTAATAGAAGAATTCAGCAATGTTACAGGGTACAAGATCAACACACAAAAGTCAGTTGAGTTCCTTTACACTAACAAGGAGTATCCTGAAAAGGAAGTCAAGAAAACAACACCATTTACAAGAGCCCCCAAAACAATGAAATACCTAGGAATTAACCTAACCAGGAACATAAAAGACTTATATAGTGAAAATTATAAAACATTCACTTACTTATAGACAAGAGACTAAAAGAGACCTATGTAAATGAAAAGACATTCCATGGTTATGGCTAGGAAGACTTAATATAGTGAACATGGCAATACTACCTAAGGGGATCTGCAAGTACAATGCAATCCTGATACAAATCCCACAAACATTCTTTATGAAATGGAAACACTAATGACCAACTTTATATGGAAAGAAAGAAACCCCGAATAACCATGCAATACTGAGAAAGAAGAATAAAGCAGTAGGCCTCACACTTCCCAATCTCAAAACATACTATACAACCACTTTAATCAAAACAGCCTGGTATTGGTTCAACAACAGACGTACAGACTAGTGGAATAGAATAGAGAACCCAGAAATAAATCTGTCTATTTATGGACAACTGATTTTCGACAAGAGGTCAAAAAGTTTATTCAATGGGGCAGAAATAGTCTCTTTAATAAATGGTGCTGGCAAAACTAGATATCCACTTGCAGAAAAATGAAACAGGATCCGTATCCCACACCATACATAAGAATTAGTCCAAAATGGATCAAAGGCCTAAATGTTGAACTAAAAATATATAGTTCCTGGAAGATAACATAGAGAGAAAACTGTGGGACCTAATCTTTTTAAAAATAAACAAACATAACTACAAATGCATGAATACAGAAGACAAATTAGATATTTGCAACCTCATAGAAATTAAACACTTATGTCATCAAAAGCTTTAATCAAAAGAGTAAAACTGCAACCTACAAAATGGGAAAAAATGTCAGAAATGACATATCTGATGAGAGTCTAATCTCTAAAATAGAAAATTTCAACAGCTCAACAAAAAAGAAACAAATAACTCAGCTATAAAATGGGGAAAGAATATGAACACAAAGTCCACTAAAGAGGACATTCAAGTGGCCGACACACGAAAAGATGCTCATGATCATCAGCCATTAGAAAGATGTAGATCAAAACTACAAAGAGATACCATCACACTCTAGCTAAAATGGCAGTGATTAAAAATCATAATAAAAATTTTAAAAAACAGATAACAAATATTGGCAAGGATGTGATATGTTCTGAACTCTTATCCATTGCTGTTAGGACTGTAAAATGGTACAACCACTTTGGAAAATGGCATGGTGCTTTCTCAAAAAACCAGAAATAGAAATACCTAATGAACCAGCCATCACATTCCTAGGTATATACCCTAGAGACCTAATAGAAGTGACACGAACAAACATATGCACACTTATGTTCATTGCAGCATTATTCACAATAGCAAAAAAAAAAAAAGGAAATAACCTAAGTGCCCATCAATGGATGATTAGATAAGCAAAATGTGTTATATGCATACATTGGACTACAACACAACCATAAAGAACAAAGAAGAGTCCAAGAAACATATTATAACATTAATGGACCTGGAGGACATAATATTAAGTGAAATAAGTCACTCACATAAGAATAAATATTGTATGATACCACTTTTATAAGAAGACAAGAATAGATATATATAGAGACACGAATGTCCATTGGTGGTCACTAGGGAGGGGCAGAGGAGAAGGAGAATCTCACTCTAGATCATAGATACTTGTTATTTTTGGTGATGGGAAAAGTAGCACCAAATGTCAGTGTAGTGAGCACAGCCAGACCAAAATAGACTATGTCACTAAGAATTGCTCAAGAGAAAAGCATGTTGTACTAAAAAATTTGACATAAATAATTGGCACCAACATCAAAAATGACCAAACAATGAGTGTATGGTCACATATACATATGCATAGGCATATAGGTATATGTGTAGGTACAGGTGTAGAAGTATGTATGAGCGTATATTCAAAGAAAATACAACTATGCTTCTCAGACATAACCAAACACCTTGCAAAATTTATTTTCTAGGTATGAAGGCTTAGGACCTTTGTTTCATGGGATAACTCAGTCAACTGGCATAATATAGTCCACAAAGTTCATATTCTGCATCTTAGTGAAGTGAGCAACATCTGGGGTCTTAAAAGCTTGCGAGCAGCCATCTAAGATACAACTATTGGTCTCTACTCGTCCACAGCAAGAGAGTAAGAAGGAAATAAAAGTCTCAAAGAAGCTACACTATAGGGCTAATAGCCTACATGAGCCACAACCTCATCCACCCTGAGACCAGAAGAATTAGATGGTGCCTGGCTACCACTACTGACCATTCTGATCAGGGCCAACATAGAAGGACCGTGATAGAAGAGGAGAAAAATGTAGAACAGAAGTCAAATCCTTAAAAATTGCAGACTTACTGGACCAGTTGAAACCAGAGGAAGGACTCCCTGAAACTACTGCCCTGAGATACTCTTTTAACTTTAAATCAAAACTATCCCCTTGAGATCACTTTTTAGCTAAGTAACAGAGTGACACACAAAATAAATGATATTACCCATAAGTATAGTGCTCTACTAAAAAATCATCTGCATGAGAGCAAAAGGTCAACATTTACTCTAAAGCAAAGATGAGAAGATAAGGGGTCAGGGAAAGTAGAGTACTGGAAACAGAACAACCACAATGCAATGAAAGAGAATTTTGACACATTGTGAAAAATTTAACAAATGTCACTAAACAATTTGTGTAGAAATTGTCAAATGGGAACCTAATTTACTGTGTAAATAGAAAAACATAAATAAATAAATGATGGTAGAACAAATGAGTATCTATGTGGGATAACAATTAAATTGGCACCCTATCACTTGGTACTTCATGCATTCAAATACAAAATGAAAAACTGTAAAGATATTAGAAAGTAATAGAAGATCTACCTTCAATACATCAGGATAGGGAAAGGATTCTTTATAAATACACAAAATGCACATATAAGATTACATTAAAATGAAGAAATTCTTTTTACTATAAAGAACAATAAAACAATATAAAAGATCAGTCACATAATGGAAGAAGATAGTTTTACCAAACATAAACTAAAAAGGAGTATTAAACTGCAATCATCAAGAGAAAGATAACTCAATATAAAAAAAGTGTCAAAAGATTTGAACAGGTACCTTCAAAGTAGAAAATCCGGACTTTTGGGCAGCATGGTGCCGTAGACAGAAGCACCACGCCTTCCCTTCACAGCAAAGACCCTAAAAACTAAGCCAAATAGAGATAAACGTCAATCCTGGAACCCTAAGCATCAAATAAAGAGATAAAGAAGTGAGCCAAGTATCAAATGGAATAACAAACTGACAGAGAACAGAGAGCGAGGAGAGATACCGACAGAAGTCCCCTATCAGCTAATGCAGCACAGATTCGCCACCTTAGACTCCTGTTGGAGATCAGCAAACAGGGAGTATGCGAAAGCAGCTTCACAGAGCTCCCAGCAGGAGAAAGAATAACTGGTAACCAGGGATGCATGCTTTCCCAGCCCCACCCTTCTTCACCCTGTCTTGGTCTCCTCTTCTTCCTGCGGCCACAGTCTCTTGGTCGGGAGGCACTGGCTTCAGGCCAGTGCCGCTTGGATGCCACGTGCCCACACTGGCTAGCTCCCTGAGTGCCACTTGTTTGTTGCTGGTGTTGCTTTTTCCACTTCTTTGTGTTTCTTTCATACCTGTCACCACCTCCCCCTCCTTTCTCTCAAATACCTGGCTCTGTGTGCCATCTTTGCTTCTTCTTGAAAGGCTGTGAAATGCCACTTGACTGTGGAACTGCTTCCCGGCCTGAATCGCCACACTAGGGCTTTTTTCATTTATTTTGATTTGTTCTGTTTGTTTTCTTTTTCTTTTCTTGGCTTGGGAGCCCCTTTCAGCCAGGCTGTACTGTGCACCTTGAGAGCTACTTCCCCAGTCTGCACAGAAGCATGGTGGGATCTCTGGGGACATTTCTTTTCTTTTTTCGTTTTTGTTTTCTTTTCTTTACTCTCTTTTTTCCTTTTTGTCTTTCTTCATTTCTCAGTTACTCACCTCTCTACACTTACCTTCTCTTCCTGTCTCCTGAATACATGGCACTGTGTGACACCTCTACCCCTTTTAGCCAGGCTGTACTTCATGGCCTGGGAGCCACTTCCCCAGTTTTCACAGCTGCACTCGTGGGATCCCTGAGGGCTTTTCCTTTCTTTTCTTTTTTTTTTTTCCTAATCTTTATTTATTATATTACTTTACACTTTTTCTTTCTTTCTTTTTCTTTTTCTCCATTTTTTGGTTTCTCATCTCTCCACTCCAATGGTAAGCTTCCTTAGCACTCTTTTTGTTTGTTTGTTTTTGCCTCCTGTTTCTCTCTCCTCTCTCTCATCTTTCCCATACCCATCTTAGTTCCACACATCATAATCTCCCCCCTCCTCTCTGCCTACCTGCACCATGTGCTGAACATCTGGTAGACACAGCCTACCAGAACCTGCCCTGCAGTGAGTCCCTCCCCGTTCTGTCATGTCTAGTGCATGTTACAAAGAACCCATCCCAGTAAATCCCCTTCAGTTGGACCTGCCCCACTGCACCATAGCTGAGCAACTGACCCTGCCCATTGGACAAGGAGGTGAAAAATATCATGTCCACATTTGAGCAAACAAGAAAGAATGCACAGCCCACTTACTCAGACGTAACCAAATAAAATAAAAAAGCAGGATGAAGCAAACAAACCTACAATCAATAAATGAGGAAAATAACCACTAAATGTCCCAAAGACAGCAAACAATATCAGAATATATACAAAAACTGAAAAAGATGGTTCTAGTAGACATCCAATATAAAACATCAGATGATTTTCCACTAGTAGAAAAGGCACTAGAACTACCTGATAGGGAATTCAAATCTCTAATATTCAGAGCTAACCAAGAGTTGAAGCAAAAAGCAAACAGAAAAGAGGAAAAAAATAGACAAATTCATGGAAAATATAGACAAAAAATGGAAGAATTCAGGAAAATAATATGGGAAAAAATGCCAAAAGGAATTCACAACTAGAAATCATACAAAAATAACAATTAGAAATTCAAAAGATAAGCAACAAGATTTCAGAAAGAGACAGTGTCATAGAAGAGCTGAAGAGCAAGTTTGAAACAATGGAAGACAGAATCAGTGAAATTGAAGACAAACACTTGGATACAACTCTGAAGAAAAATCAGAAAAAAAGAAAGAAGACAAATGAAGAAACTCAGAGAATTATGTGGGATACAATCAATAGCAAAAATTTGCAAGTGATTGGAATTCCAGAACAGGGGTAGAAAACAGGAAACACAGAGAGGATTCCTTGAAGAACTGCTGACAGAAAACTTCCCCAATAACATGAAAGATGAAAAGCTGACTGTCCAAGAAGCTCAACAAACCCCATATATGATAGACTCAAAAAGAAAATCACCGAGGCATATCATAATCACACTCACTAAAACCAAAGACAACGAAAGAATCAAGGGAGCAGCTTAAGAAAAATGAAAAGTCACATACAGAGGAGAAGCAACAAGACCAAGCTCGGATTATTCAGCAGAAACCATGCAAGCAAGAAGGCAATGGGATGACATGTATAAAACCTTGACAGAAAAAAATTGCCAGCCAAGAAAAATATATCCTGTAAAACTGTCATACAAATATGACGGTGAAATTAGGACATTTCCAGATAAACAGAAATTAAGGGACTATGTAAAAACCAAACCAAACTGACAAAAATTATTAAAGGGAATCCTTCAGTCTGAGAACAAACAACATCAGACCACAGGCTGAATCTAGGATGCAAGATCATACCAGCCAGATACCAATCTAGGAAATGAACTCTCACGGACTATTCAAAACCAAAAGAATTAAAACAGGGAACCAGAGAAGTTAATCTGTATATGACAACAACATTAGAACAATAAAAGAGGGAATAAACAGTGCAGATGTAGAACATTCTAATGGAGAGAAAGGCAAGGCAATACCAAGTAATGATAGACTCGTTCAAACCTAGGAAGATAAGGGTAAATTTCAAGGTAACCACAAAGAAAGTTAACAAGACTACTCATCAAAACAAAGAAGAAAAACATGAAGTCTCAGTAAAAACAAAATCTGTGAAAACAAAAGAAATGAAAAAAAATCCACAAACAAAAGGAATTCACGCAGGAGAATAAGAGAAACAAAGAAAACATCAGCCCCACCAAAAAAAGCACTACAAAATGACAGCAATAAACTCACACCTATAAATAATTACACTGAATGTAAATGGCCTAAATGCACCCATAAAGAGACAGAGGGTGACAGAATGTATAAAAAAACAGGATCCATCAATAAGCTGTTTACAAGAGAAATACCTTAGAAATAAAGATGTAAATTTATTAAAAATTAAGATGGAAAAAAAAATATATCAAGCAAACAGCTACCAAAAAATAGCATGAGTGGCAATACTAATCTCAGATAAAATAGACTTTAAAACAAAATCCACCATACAAGACAAAGAAGGGCACTATATCATGATTAAAGGGACGATCGAGGAGGAAGACATAACCATAATAAACATCTATGCACCCAATGACAGGGCTCCAAAATACATAAAACAAACTCTAACAGCACTAAAAAGAGAAATTGACAGTTCCACAATAATAGTAGGAGACTTCAACAAATCACTCTTCGTAAAGGACAGAACAACTAGAATGAAACTCACCAAAGATACATAAGACCTGAGGGCACAATCAGCCAACTTGACCTCATAGACATATAAAGAACACTCCACCCAACAGCAGCAAAGTACACATTATTTTCCAAAGCACATGGAACGTTCTCCAGAATAGACCACATCTTAGGCCACAGAGCAATCCTCAACAAGGTCCAAAACACTGAGATAATACAAAGTATCTTCTCTGACCACAATGCCATCAAGGTAGAAATTAACAACAGAAAGAGCAAGGAAATAAAACCCAGTTACATGGAAACTGAATAACACCCTGCTTACAAACCACTGGGTAATAGAAGAAATCAGAAATGGAATCAAAAAGTTCCTAGAATCAAACGAGAATGAAAACACATCATAGCAAAACCTTTGGAACACTGCAAAGGCAGTCTTCAGAGGAGAATTTATAGCAATAGACGCACACATCAAAAAAAAAAGAAAGGGAAAAAATCCAAACATTAATTACACAGCACAAACAAATACAAACAGAACAGCAAAAAAAGCCCACAGCCACCAGAAGAAAGGAAATAATAAAGATCAGAGCATAAATAAAACAAAATAAAAACACAATAGAAAGAATCAACAAAATCAAAAGTTGGTTCTTTGAAAGGATCAACAAAATCAAGAAACCACTGGCCAAATTGAGAAAAGAAAAACAGGAGAGGACACAAATAAACCAAATAAGAAATGAAATGGGGGACATAACAACTGACCTAACTGAAATAAAAAGGATCATAACAGAGTATTATGAAAAACTACACTCCAACAAATTTGAAAACCTAGAGGAAATGGTTAAATTTCTAGAAACACACTACCTACTCAAACTAACACAAAGTGACATTGAAAATCTGAATAGACCCATAACAAGAAAAGAGATTGAAAAGGTAATAAAAAAAAAAAAATCCTGACCAAAAAAAGCCCAGGCCCAGCTGGCTTCACAGGAGAACTCTACAAAACGTCCAGAGAACAGCTTATACCAGTACTACTCAAAGTATTTCAGAATATAGAAAAGGAAGCGACACTTTCGAATTCAATCTATAAAGCTGGCATAACCTTGATACCAAAACCCAGCAAAGATGGCACAAAAAAAGAAAATTACAGACCAATATTTCTCGTGAATATCTATGCAAAAATTCTGAACAAAATTCTAGCCAACAGAATTCAGGTCCATATCAAAAAAATAATACACCACGACCAAGTAGGATTCATACCAGGTATGCAAGGATGGTTCAGTATTAGAAAATCAATCAACGTAATTCACCACATAAATAGAAAGAAAGAAAAGAATCACATGATCATCTCAACTGACACAGAAAAGGCATTTGACAAAGTCCAACACCTATTCCTGATAAAAACTCTCAATAAAAAAGGTATAGAAGGGAAATTTCCCAACATAATAAAGGACATCTATGCAAAATCAACAGCCAACATCATTCTTACTGGAGAGAGGCTGAAAACATTCCCCTTGAGAATAGGAACAAGACAAGGATGCCCTTTATAACCACTCCTATTTAACATTGTGCTGAAGTCTTAGCTAGAGCAATAAGACAAGGAAAAGAAATAAAGGGCATCCAATTTGGTAACAAAGAAGTTAAACTGTCCCTATCTGCAGATGATATGATAGTATACATAGAAAACCCAAAAGACTCTACTAGAAAACTACTGATACTAATAGAGAGATTCAGCAGAGTAGCAGGATACAAGATAAACAAAATAATCGGTTGGATTCCTATACACCAATAAAGAGAATGATGAAAAGGAAATCAGGAAAACAATGCCATTTATAATAGATGATAAAAAATAAAATACTTAGGAATAAATCCAACCAGGGATGTAAAAGACCTATACAAAGAAAACTGCAAAACACTACTTCAGGAAACAAAAAGGGATCTACATATATGGAGAAACATACAATGCTCATGGATAGGTAGACTCAACATTGTGAAAATCATAATTCTACACAAAGCAATTTATAAACACAATGCAATCCTGATCGAAATACCAACAACATTCTTTAAAGAGATGTAAAAACTAATCATTAACTTTATACGGAAAGGAAAGAAGCCCTGGATAAGTAAAGCACCATTGAAGAAGAAGAAGAAAGTAGGAGGACTTACACTACCTGATCTCAGAACCTACTATACAGCTACAGTAGTCAAAACAGCCTGGTACTGGTACAACAACAGATACATTGACCAGTGGAACAGACTTGAGAACCCAGGTGTAAATCCATCCACCTATGGTCACCTGATCTTTGACAAAGGCCCAAAGTCCATCAAATGGGGAAAAGACAGTCTTTTTAACAAACGGTGCTGGGAAAATTGGATGTCCATGCACAAAAAAACAAAACAGGACCTACACCTCACACCATATACAAAAACTAATTCAAAATGGATCAAAGAAATAAATATAAAGCCAAAAACTATAAAGTTCATAGAAGAAAAAATAGGATAAACGTTAGAGGCCCTAATATATGGCACTAACAGGATACAAACCATAACCAACAACACACAAACTCCAGAAGATAAGCTAGATGACTGGGACATACTAAACACTAAACACTTACGTTCATCAAAAGACTTTACCAAACAACAAGATTTCAGAAATGGACAGTGTCATAAAAGGGCTGAGGGGCAGGTTTGAAATAATGGAAGATAAGATCAGCAAAATTGAAGACAAACATTTGGACACAACTTTGTTTAAGGAAAAATCAGAAAAAAACAATGAAGAAAAATGAAGAAACCCTGATAATTATGTGGGATACAATCAAAAGCAAAAATCTGCGAATGATTGGAGTTCCAGAAGAGGAGGAGAAAACAGAAAACACAGAGAAGATCATTGAAGAACTGTGGACAGAAAACTTCCCCAATATTATGAAAGATGAAAAGCTGACAATCCAAGAAGCTCAACAAACCCCATATAGAATAAACCTCAAAAGAAAATCACCAAGGCATATCATAATCACACTCGCTAAAACCAAAGGCAAACAAAGAATCCAAGAGCAGCTCGAGAAAAACAAGAAGTCACATACAGAGGAGAAACAATAAGACTAAGCTCTGATTATTCAGCAGAAACCATGCAGGCAAGAAGGCAATGGGGATGACATACATAAAACCTTGAAAGAAAAAAAATTGCCAGCCAAGAATAATATATCTTGCAAAACTCTTGTTCAAATATGATGGTGAAACTAGGTCATTTCCAGATAAACAGAAATTAAGAGACTATGTAAAAACAAAACCAAATTTACAAGACTTTTTAAAGGCAGTCCTTTGAACTGAGAACAAACAACATGAGACTACAGACTGAATATAGGACACAGGATTGTACTAGCCAGATACCAATCTAAGAAATGAACTCTTAAGGACTATACAAAGCCAGAAGAATTACGATGGAACGAGAGAGGTTAATCTGTAAATGACAACAGCATCAGAACAATAAAAGCGGGAATAAATGGTGTAGGTATAGAACCTTCTAATGGAGAGGAAGGCAAGCTGATACCAAGTAATAACAGACTGGTTCTACTCTAGGAAGATAAAAGTAAATTTCAAGGTAACCACAAAGAAAGTTAACAAACCTACTCATCAAAATAATGAAGAAAAACATAAAGTCTCAGTAAAAACAAAAATCTACAAAAACAAAAGAAATTGGAAAAAAAATCCACAAACAAAAGGAGCTCAGCACAGGATAGTAAGAGGAAGAAAGACAACATCAGCACCACAAAAAAAAATAAAAATAAATAAAATAAAGCAGTATAAAATGCAAACTCACTCCTAGGAATATATCCTAGAGAAATAACAGCTGTCACACAAATAGACATATGCACACCCATATTCATTGCAGCACTGTTCACAATAGCAAAAAGATGGAAACAACCTAGATGTCCATCAACAGATGAATGGATAAACAAACTATGGTACATACACACAATGTAGTAGTATGCAAAGATAAAGACCAATGATGAGTCTGTGAAGCATCTCATAACATGGGTGAAACTGGAGGACATTATGCTGAGTGAAATAAGTTAATCACAAAAGGACAAATATTGTATGAGACCTCTACTGTAAAAAAATAATGTAAAAGTTTACACACAAAAAGAACAATCTTTGTTGGTTATGAGGGATTGGAGGGGTACAGGGGGAACTAAATAGACAATAGATAAGTGGTAACTTTGGTGAAGGGTGAGACAGTACACAATACAGGGGAAAGCAGCACAACTTGTACAAAAAAAGGTCATGAAAGCTCCATAGACACTTCCAAACTCCCTGAGGGACTGAATTGCCGGGTGGAGGGCTGTGGGGACCATGGTCTCCGGGAACATCTAGCTCAATTGGCATAATACGGTTTATAAAGACAACGTTCTACATTCTACATTGGTGAGTAGCATCTGGGGTCTTAAAAGCCTGTGAGAAGCCATCTAAGACACTCCACTTGTCTCACCTCTTCGGGAGCAAGTGAGAA